>NC_141150.1:102426282-102663782 GCF_053477565.2 Lygodium microphyllum | reverse complement strand
ACGAGGTCAAAGAAACTCAAAATTTGTGCACTATTCATTCTCTCATTTTTTAAATCCCTCACTATCCCTTTTCTAAATCAAAAACACAATGTTTGGAGAGGAGATTCACCCTCCATGGATGTCAATATCTAGCCTTTCTATTGGACAATTCAAAAGGTCCATCTCTTAAACTATATTATTTTTAAGTGCCCATTTTGGAGTCTATATTTTAGGTAATATATAACCCTAAATCCAAGAATTGGTATCAAAGACATGCTTTGACCTCTTGGGTAGAGCCATCAACGTGCTCCACTTTCTCTCCTCCGATTAGGATGAGATTTGGTGAGCATTTATATTTTGACAAACGCTACATTCATTTGGCAAGATTTTATTTGGACTTTATTTCCACTATTGCCAATACTATGCAAGCTATTTTATCCTTTTGTGGCAAAATATTCAATAAAGGTCACTTTGACAAGGTCCTTTCCAGTCTCCTATTATATAGTACAACTTGATTTTGTGTTGATTTTCCTCTATACATGCAACTTTTCCATCAAGTGTAATCAATAGCCATAATTGTCAACAATAGTGTATTCCATATGTTGTCTATTGAGGAAAAGCTATATGGAGCCAACTATCCACTATGGGCTTATATGATGCGTCATGTATTGGTTGCTAAAGGGTTCTAGCCTATTGTGCATACAATTGAAGTACATCTTGTTTTGTGGTTTGGAAGTTGCAAGTGAAGTGTTGAGATGTTGCAAGTTCTCATTCTAGTTAAATTAACACTAGAACACCATCATCACCCATTACCAAGTAAATTCATTAGGGATGGCAAAGATATAGATGTTTATGACTTGATTATATTATCTAATAAATGTACCATGTTCCCACACGTTGCTATGTGAGAGTGTGTGTAATGAAACGCGAATATGAAGAGGGGAGGGAAGAGAAAGACCACAATGAAAGAAGAGAATGGAAAAAGAAAATTAGCACTAAGCTCTGAAAGAATGATGAAACAAAGATGATTAATTAGTTCTTGCACACAACACAAGGTATTAGTGAGAGCACCAGATCAAGCTAATGATACAAGACAACACTCGAAGATGGAGAAGAATCCCTATATGTGGAGTGTGCTAAAACTTGCAAGAATGATAATAACCACTCTGGTTGATGGCTATAAATAGACAATCAACAAATAAATTGGTTGGCTATTGTGTAAGAGTACCAAAATCTACATAAAATAACAAAGAACATGTAGTCACCTACAATATGAGCCAATTGCCACAAAACATAGGTAAGTGTGAATAGTCACACTGAAAAAGAAATGCAATATTAGAAATAAACCTCAGCAAAGTGTGAACATGCCTAAAACCAATTGGAAAAGAAATGTATAATCTAGGTAGTGCTAACTTCTCTGTCAAAACACATGATAGACTAAGTGTGAGAGCTCTTAATATTCTCGATTGACTCGGACTAAGTCTCACAAGCAAGAGATGACTATGTAAGACACACATGATTGTGAATATCCCCTTTTAGATTGTGGATGTGGCTAAAGGCCAAAGAAGATGGAATGCATCCAAGGGTGGTAAAAGAAGTTCCAAATCTAATAAAGTTCATTGATGTAGTCCATTGATGAAGAAGTTCCTCATGATCCTACGAATCTCCCTTTGAAACATAAGCGGCTAGGGATTCCATAGCTGCATCACCAATATCATTTCCTTATGAAAGGGATGAGGAGTACAAGGGAACCACTAAAGGAGATGGTGGGGCATGTGATGGAACATGTAGGATAGATGGCGCATAAGTGGGAATGGATGCAACTATGGAAGATTGCCTTGGAGGACCCTAGTATGATGAAAGGGAATGGGGCCTCTAAAGTTGTCTCTCCCACCAACTTGTCCATAAAAATGGCTCCTAAGGAAGAATCCTCAACAAAGACTATTTACTCTATAAGGAAAACCAAGGTACCAAGTCTAATAATGCCATGAATTGAGAGAAGTAGGAAGCCCAAGTCTGGAACATGTAGGACTACTGAAATAGAGCTTGATGGACAATTAAACAATAGCAAAAGAATACCAACACCCCTAATAGCAAGCAAATAAATGTCACCAACAATGACTCTAGCCTCTAATGGATTAAGATCTTACAACAAATCTCCTTGAGGAGTCATACATATTGAAGCACCATTGTCAATAATCCAAGGACTCTCTAAAGTCAATAAAGAAGCCTCCTCCATCTCATGGATGTGAAGGAACATGAACTTATGTAACAACTATAACAACTAGTGAAGAGGTAGAGGAGAGCTCAAATGTTTTAGCTCTAGTCTTTACTCTCAAATGAAGGTGAGGATATCTCTTCCAATACTTCTCCTTGGGACAAGTGTCCTTCCCACAATGTGGGCATTTAGGCTTCTCTAAATCTATGTCTAAGCATGAGGAAGAATCTGAATGTTTAATTCGCTTCTTCTCTTGTTCTTGGCCTTCTTCTCCTTCTTATTTCTCCCTCCCAAACCTATAGTATAAGTTTTAGAAAGGTGGGATCCACTATCACCAATCTCTTTGAGTCACTTTATGCACTCCAAAACAAGTGGAGCAAGCTCTTCCCATAAAAGAGTCTCCCGAACAATCGAGGTAAGCAACCTAGTGTAGAAGACATCATACTTGGGAGATGACAACTAAGTAATGAGAATCATCACCATGTCCTCCAATAAGATCATTTTGCCAAGGATGCAAGCTTATCCCACATGTCCTCCATCTTGTATATAGGATCTTGTATAGAAAGGAAATCATGAATAGAAAGCATTCAAAGTTTCTTCTCTATGGTCATATGATGAGCAAAGATTTGTTGATGGCAAAGAAATCATGAATAGAAAGCATTCAAAGTTTCTTCTCTATGGTCATACAATGGGCAAAATTTTTCTGATGGTAGAGAGAAGAGCACTTTCTCCACACCTTCATCGTGGTCTAAAGTTTGCACACAAGGACAAAATCTTAAAGACTCATGAAAAGAAAAGATTGCACTCTAGAATTGAGGTGATCCCAAAGGGCTACTTGTTCCATCATAAAACCAAATTGAGGATCTTTGATTGTATGGGGAGCTGGGGTAGTAACAAACTTCCACAAGTCAAAGGTGTTAGGAATACACTCCACTTTGCAAGACCAAAGGGAGTAGTTTGCACCATCAAGTTAATCTCCTTTGGGGAGACAATGAAGAACAAGCACCTAAATGGAAGAAGCCATCATGGCTATGCAAGGACTTATAGTATGGGCCCTGTGAGAAACATGTTGAGAAGTGGGGGGAGAATGGGGGGCTCCACTCTGAATGTCAATCTTTGTGTTGCTCTTTATGATGGTCTAACTAATGTGACCACATAATCAGAAGAAGATTGAATGGTCTTTGCATTTGGAGTCATCAAAAGCATTGAATTGGTGGTAATTCTAGATAGTCCACTTGTGTAGATTATTTTCAATGGTCTTCGTAACTCTTATCTTTTTTGTGTTTACTCTCCATTTGATGATGAAAAGAAATCCAAATGCTTTTCCATTTGATGAGTTGGTTTTTGTTTTTGATGCAGGAATAACAATCTTGACAAACTATTCATGTCATGCATGTTGTAGATCAAGCTTTTATACTATTCAAAAAAGTAAAGGAAAAGCTACATTTTCTACTAGTAAGGATAAATTTGCAAATACTATTCAAAAAAAAAGATGATAAGGATGAGAAAAAAGTGACATTAAAATCTACAGTAGATATTATAAAGCAAGAGATTATGTTACTACATGTTATCCTAAACTAGCTATAAAAAAAACTAAGAAGAAAGAGGTTGGTATGGTTGTTGAAGATCTCTCCTTCCAATATGAATTCTCCAAATGCCGTGGAGGATACAAATTGGAAATTTAGTGTGAAATGTAGTTATAACCCCAATTTACATGATTCTTGCATGACCATTGTGGATTTAATTGTGTGATACTTTTATACTAGTGCTATTAAGTATATTACTTCTCTCAATGTGGTTTGTTCACTTCTCTTGACTTTGCCCCTAAGCTCAATGCTATCACATGTGCCAATAACTCCTCTTACCATGCCACCATTGTGTTAAAGGAGTTGGAAATTCTGTTTTGACTACTACTAATGGTAGTACTTTCACACTTACAAATTCTCTATATGTATAAGAGATTAAAAAGAACTTGTTGTTAGTTTACTGCACTTACCAAGATTGACTCAATTGTTAAATTTACAAACAATAGATGTGCAATTCATGATCTTTCTTATGGTCCTACACTTATTGTATCTAGTTCTCTATATTTTGGACTATGCAAGGTAAATAAGTATGGTAAATGTGTGGAAGATATGGCATATGCACTTGTATATACGTTGGTTGTTTCAAATGCAAAACGTTGGCATGCACACTTTGATCATTTGAATTTCGCTAGTTTATTATGCATACAGAGAAAAAACTAAGATGGTGTCAACATTGCCTACTCTTGAATAAAAAGCGATCTGCTCTACTCGCTTGTGTAGTTTTGGTTATTTAGCTTATGCATTAGTATTATTGCAACAATAGAAAAAATCAAATGACAAGGCTATGAAATGTATCTTTTTCGTTACAATTCTGAAAGCAAAGGCTACATATTATATCATCCATACACTAAGTGTATTTTGGTCAGTGTCTTTGTGGAATATGTTTTGTAGCCTTTACTTTTATGTACTAAACATATATATGTATACTCACAAGATATATATGACACTTTATTGCCTAGCTTTAGCGGCATGGAATCCAATATAGTACCAAATGTGGTTGTTTTTAAGCCTACATAGGTTTTTTGTGAATTTACAAATCAACCTATTTCTAAAAGAGAGTGAATGATGTGCTTATAGCTGAGAGAGTAGAGATTGAGCAATCTAGGCAAATGCTAAAATGACTAGTGCAAACATTGTGTGACATTAAATTGGATGCACTCTTGTTTAATCATACTCATTTTGACTCTCATAGTGCCTCTTACATGTCAACTTTTCATGCATTAGTTGTTTCCAGTATGTGTGATGATGAACCTATTTCTTTTGAAGGCACAAAAAATGTTAAAAATTTTATGGTTGCTATGCAATCTATATGATGCTATTGTAAAAAATGGCACTTGGTACTAAGTGGATTTCCAAGTTGAAACATTTAAAATGAGATGAGACTATCGATCGCTATAAGTCTAAACTTGTGGTAGAGGGTTACTTTGAGCAAAAAGGGCATTGACTTTAATAATACCTTTTCTCCTACTTGTTGTATGACAACAATGACTAGCATTAGTTGCTCATAATGGTTTGAATTTACATCAATTGGATATCTAAAACACATTTTTGAATTGTAGTTTGCATGAGGAAGTATATATTTTTAGCCTTGTGGCTTGCACAAGAAGGGTAGGAAAACAAAATACATAGATTGAAGAAGGCATTATATGGACTAAAGCAAGCACATTGGCTCAATATAAGAACATCTATGCATACTGGACTACATGTGGTTTTTGCAATTGTCCAAATAAGAGAACCTTATATGTCAGACATGAGGGTGATGTGCCTCTAATCATTGTGGTTGATGTCAATGATATCTTACTCATTGGTCTTACTGTGTGACTATCCCTACCTCATTTTTAAAAGGATATGTGCAACCCTATTCTGAATATTCATGAGGCTCTGTGATGATTGTATGTGTTCCTTGTCGGTCCTACATCCCTAGAATATATGCATGATAAAACATGCATATATGGCTATGGCTATCATCATAAATGGTATGGCACTATAATTAAGTCATAATCGTGGAAGGTCATGGATATTTTATGATCCAGAATCAACCCTAGCTATGTAATTACTAGCTTATGATAATAGGGAAGGCACTACCAAAGCTACAGGTTTATTAAGCTTTTAGAATACACTAATTGTTTAACATTCATGTATCAAGAAGTATTAAGCCCGATGGACTATGATCACTCCATAAAGGGAAGTAAGCCCAAAGCTTTTTGAAAAACTTTGAACTTCTCATGACACAAAGCCTTTGTGTGAGAAGATATTCAAGGTTATCTTGTGTTGGCACATAGGTCAATACAAAGCAACCTTGTGTTGGAACATAGGCCAAGCTAATCTCTTCTACATAGAGTCTCTCCTTGACATAATGATAATGCACCTTAATGTGCTTAGTACCAGCATGGAACATTGGGTTCTATGCAAATGCAATATGCTTTCACTATCAGTGTAACAACCAAATCAACCAATAGGTATTTGAGCCAAACATGCTCAACCATAGCCATGAAAGTTGCCTTGTACTTAACTTCACAACTAAAAGTGGCCATTGTGGAAACTTTTTGCTCAACCATAATATATGTGGGCTTCCAAGCATGAAGCAAAAACCAATTGTGGATCCATGAATGTCACAACAATTATCCCAATCAGAATCCCAAAAAGCGTATAAATTTTTCAATAACAATCCCCCCCTTGAGATAGAACAGCCCAAGGTGTTAAGTACCACTCAAATAGTGAAAGATATGCTTCATTACATGCCAATGCTCAGTGCTTGAGCTATGCATAAACTTACTTAATTAAGAGCTATGCATAAACTTACTTACTTGTGAGACTCCAAATTGAATGATGAGCCTTATAATGTATATTTAAATCAAGCATCCAACAACCTTTTAATAGAGAAATATATCAAAGTAGTCATTGAAATCATGAAGGCTCAACTTCATATGTATCTCCATAAGAGTAGTAATATGCATGCAATCCTCTAGATCAAATCTCTACAATAATTTGTCAACATAGTTTTTTGGGTGCCAAGCAATACCCTGATCACTCTGCTTGAATTGAATGTGCAAACAACGATACAATAGGTCCAAATCTGAAATGTCAAAAATTGAATTCAACTTAGTTTTAAAATCAAGAATGTAAGTCTCAAGGCACTTTTTCCCCTCACTAGGTGTTTTCTCCCCATCATTGTATGTATACATATATTACTCTAGGGCATACGTAGTATTGTATGTCCTCTCTATTGATATCTCTCAATATGCTTTGTGTCTTGTGCTCTCAAACTTCTTATTCTCAAGTTAGTATGTGCATTCCTACAATTCTATATCCAACATTTTGTACATATTTACCATTGGTAACCTTGATCAAGGGTTATGGAATAAAGCCGCATCGCATACTAAATGCTATCTAAATGCTATGTAGCAAAGCAACATCTTAGTCACAATAGACTGATGCTTCACAAAAGACTATTACATATGTTGTTGTTGTTGCTCTACTGCTGCAAATACATATTGAAGCTTTGCAATAATTGCCTAGCTTCATTAGATAAATCTGTAGAACAGAAACTTGTAGCATCCCCCATACTATAGAACTTCTTTGGTGCTTTCATGTTGGGTTCACCAAAGATGTCACAGGACAAAGTGCTATAACCATGAGATAAAGTCCCTAAGAGAAAGTCTACCAAAAGAGGAAATATCTTCAGGGTTTTAAGAAGACATTGTAGGTATAAATCAAAGATTTGAGGTGTTTGATTCAAAGAAAGTAAGAGCTTTCAGAATTCATAATCCAAATATGTACATTGATTATGGATACAATTTTTCATCATGCTTTCAACATAAAACTTCTGGGAATCCATAAACGACAATGGTGAAGTATCTATGTATAAAAATCTAACCTTAAAACAATCTTGAAGTAGAATAGCCCTTGTACTTTCAATCTGTACTTTCAATCCACAATATTTTAAAGTCTATGTAGCCATAAAATCCCTTCAAATCCTTGTGCAAAGCTTTATGACAACATACATACTTGTAGGCATCAATATAGTCCATGATTCTTCTTCAAGCAAGCTTACTATGAGTATACAACAATAGGTAACAATGAATTACAAGCAATGCTGCCCTACTCTAGAGAGTACTTAGTAATGAAGCTCTGCATATATAGTTCAAAATAGACTTAGGTTTGCCCCTTCATCCATGCTTCCATTTATACATGATTTGTCCATGTTTTTCTAACACAATCTCTTCAGTTTTATGTCACTTTACAAGCAACCAATCTTCAATCCATGCAAGAGAGTGCAAGTATTCTATTCTCAATTAGGCTTTTTGCTTTTCCACAATCAGTGTCATTTAATGCAATGCATGTAGTGATGTGGTGTTCATTCTCAAGTAAGCTCTTTCCAATTGAATGTGCTTGTGTTTGTGTCTTTCTTCCTTCACTAACATCGTTTTCCCCCAAACTCTTCCTTGCTGCTATAGTCGTGTGGTAGCCCTGAAGGTGCCAATTTCCAATGCGAATTTCATGTGCATGTACATATATGTGCTATCAAAATTAGAAGACATAGCATGACCAAGATAATGGCTTACTTGAAAAATAGTTTGTTGGTAAATAAGTCCACTACCCATTGATGGGAAGGATACATATGCATCAGATTTCATATGCCATTTCATATATGGCTAGATTGGGGAAGTAAAATGTTAAAAAATCTAGATGCAACATTAATGCCCATATGACCCTTGCATATCTTCAAGTTACATCAATCAAGTCTAATAATATAAACTACAACAAAGTGATGAGTTTAATATGTGCAAACTAACCATAAACATGAGGTAGTTAGAACTAATAAACATTTTTAGGTTCCACATTGCTATGTGATCACATGTCCAATGGAGGAAAGAAATGGAAAGATCCATCTACACATGTTTCACTTATATGCATATGGGACACTAGTTGCTTGTCTTTGTGAAGTGTTAAGCGAATTAGATAACTTGCATGTCTTCGTGAACTGTTAAGCCAATTAGATAACTTGCCAAAGAGTCTCTACCAATCAAGTCTAACAATATAAACTATGACAAAGTGATGAGTTTAATATGTGCAAACTAACCACAAACATGAGGTAGTTCTAAACAATAGTGGGTTCCATATTGCTGTGTGATCACATGTCCGATGGAGGAAAGCAATGGAAAGATCTATCTACACGTGTTTCACACTTATATACATATGGGACACTAGTTGCTTGTCTTTGTGAAATGTTAAACCAATTAGATAACTTGCAGTCTTCATGAAGTGTTAAACCAATTAGATAACTTGCTAAAGAGTCTCTACCAATTACTTAGCATGTTAAAGAAACATGAAGTCTTTTACATGCCTCGAACCTTACTGGAACAAACCAATATGCATAGTTCTATCCTTAGACAAAAAGGGACATTTTACTTGGGTGATACCCATGATTTTGTTGGCGCCAAAGGCACATGTGCCTAGCCACCCGTGTATCAATTACAATGACAATACCGGCATATCCACTCACCAGTACATTGTAGGTGTGGCGGGAGCCCATTACTATCACTTCATTCTTTATTCTTTTAGTGACATTTGAATAAATGGAAGGCCATTCACACATTGTGACTATTGGAGTTCCAACATTTTGTTTCTCTCTCTCTCTCTCTCTCTCTCTCTCTCTCTCTCTCTCTCTCTCTCTCTCTCTCTCTCTCTCTCTCTCTCTCTCTCTCTCTCTCTCTCTCTCTCTCTCTCTCTCTCTCTCTCTCTCTCTCTCTCTCTCTCTCTCTCTCTCTCTCTCTCTCTCTCTCTCTCTCTCTTGCTCTTGCTCCTTCCACCATAGCTCTTGCTTCCGCTCCATGCTTCCACTTCAAGACACACTCTCTTCAACAAGTATCAAAGCCATTTGCACTGGCATTGAGGAGCTCAACCTAACATTGCTTACAGCTTGTGGAAAAGAGCTTCAGCTCATAGTTTCAATGGTAGTTCAACCCTCTTCTTCCCGAGGTATGAACCTTGCTCCTGCTTCTTCCCTGGTTGCTCCCTCCACCTAAAGTTTGTTCCAAAGCTTGGAAACCTGTGTTTGAGCTTCAACAAGTTCTCAATAGCACTCAATACATGTAGTAGGAGTAGTAATAGGGGCAGCAAAATCAACATGATTTATGCATGTTTGTTGCCCCCTTCCTCCTGATCAGTCTACCCCCTCTTCAACCCTTGGCACTCCTCCCAAATCTTGGCAATCACTGGTAATCATCACCGATACTCCCTGACATTGGTCACTTGAGTTTTAGAGCTCCCAACCTCCATTTCTTGTTGTCCTAAATAGCAAACCTGTTGTTACATAGAATTTTCTCCAACATTGGAGCTTGTATATGCCTTCCAAGATGTCCATATGTTTATCTATTGATGGGGAATACTAAGGGGATGCTATGGCATTTATGTGAGATGGCTTTGGATTGATTTGAGCACTCTTTTGCTCAGTTTTGTAGAGGTTTTTCATTGCTATTTATAATAGGGCTGAATGCTATTTATCAGTGAAGGCATATGCCTATTGCTCCCAAGTGCTTGCCGATTGTTCTTGGTAAAGTATCGATGCTTATGGTTCATATTGCATGCTTGGTTCTGTTTCCAAATTGCATTTGAGCTAAGATTGGAGCTTTAAATCTTGACACTGGTGGTTGTCGTTCACTATTATGTATGGTTCTTTGATGCTCCAGTAGTAATAGCCTTGTAAGATACTTGGGTCGAATGCTCCCGGATATATGCTACTTGGTTCTTGGATGTATGGATGACTTACACATGATGTTTTGAGCTTTGTTTGCTCATTTAGCATTTGACTTTCATTCCAATGGGAGCCACTTCTTGACATTTGGAGATTACATTGAGCTTTTGGTCATGCAATTGAGCTTGAGGGTCTTACAATGAGACCATAGGTCTTAGTGACATGTATATGCTCATTCATGCTTTATGTACACAATTGATGCTTAGTGGGCTAATCTAACATTACTTTTGGGCTAGCACTTATATCTGTCATGATATTGTCAATTATGTATACATCTTGGTTGGTTATGTATTGAGCTTCTGTCACATTGCTCAGTCTGTTATGCCTACTATTGGTCTCTTTTATTACCCATGAGAACCATTCTATGCATAATGCATGTGCCTATGGGATGTATCTCAGTCTGACACACTAATTCTTTGACAGTTCTCGGTGCTAGTCACATATTTACTCCCTACTAGTTGGAGCTTGTAGTTTGTCTTATATCAATGATTGCCCTCTTTTGCATTAATCTCTTACTAATGTACTTCATTTTCAACATGCTGTAATTGCAATTTAATGCACTATTTATGCGAGAAGCCACCTTCATTTGACAATTTTTTGCACTAAGTTTGTGGACATTCATTACTTGGTTAGTACCCCTTGTTTTTAGTTGGATCTTGCAGTGGTTTTAGGGCTGTTTGCAATAATTATAATAGCCTGTTTTGATAGTTTGTGCACTTGTTTGCCTTCATCATGGCTGATGGCTTGACTGATACTGCTATCTTTAATATTCAAAAGTTAGATAGCACCAACTACATGTTGAGAATTCAAGCTCATGATCTTGTGTTTGACTGACAGTATCTTAGATGTATCCAATTGTACATGTGTGGGACATTTAATAAGTCAGGTTAGTCAGTGTGACCTAACCAAAGTTAGTCATGGTTAGTGAAACCTAGTGTATGACTTACTCTTTAGTAAGTGTAGAAGAAAAATGGAAAAATAAAAAGAAGAATGTGAGCATGACTTAGCTCTATGTTGCTCTCCTCTATTTGTGTCTCATTTTTAACATGGTATCAAAGCCTCATCCATGAGGTGGTGGGAGATGGAGAATGACTATTCCGCAATGTGAAAAGGAAAGAGCCTAACCTGAAGAAGAAGATGATGACCTGCAAGTGAAGTCACAGCTCTTCATTTGGTCTCTACAGATTGTTGAGCCTATTGAGGCTTGGTCCTTGGTTTATTTAGCATATGAACAAGCTTCTAAGGTTGAAGCATTGACACAAAAATGTGAGCTGCTTGAAGACGTGTTGATAGATGAATTATGCATGTTTCTTACTATTTACAATGAGGGAAGAATGGTGATTTTCATGAGCTATGCTTGAAGCTCATTGGGTAAGTTTACATTTGGTGTGAATGCTCATGTATGAGCTATGAAGACCAGCAATAGGAAAAAGCATGAGACAAGAAGAAAACGTCAAATAAAATGCACCTGTTTGCAGCCTTTGTGATGCTTGATAAGAAGCATATTGCCCCTACTAATAAAATGCCATATGATGAAGCATATAATCATTAGTATCTAGGCCTGAATGTACATAAGCATCTTCATCATTACCTTCAGCATCAACATTGCAGAGTAGGCCTATTCAAACAACATGAGAATTCCAGATGGTGCATGATTGACAAGCTGAATGCTTGGTTGAAATCTTGGGGCTAGATGACTACTATGTGGTTTAATGCTTGATAAAGCATCCTTGGAATGCTATTGAAGACCCTGGAGCTTTAATGCTTGCCTGGGAGCTCAGTTATGAACTATGGGATAGTTGTACAAAACTAAAATAAGGTTAGATTTGTTGTTAATACTGACATGGCAACATGTATTTGGACATGCTTGAAGCATTGAAGGTATATGACATGCTTTCTTAGCTCCATTGAAGCATACATAAATCCTGGAAGACATATGCATTAACTTTCATGCCTTTGAGCTGAGATTTTGTAATCCAAATAGTCACATTTGGAAGTTCTTAATAGGCTAGTTACAAATAGTAAATGCACTCTGTGACATTGGCTCTTGAAGACAGAGTATCTATGGATGTCGGCATGGTCATGTATTGACCCCTACACATAGTAGTACATGTATGAAGTGATTTTGAGGACCTTTTGAGCTAGAATAAACCTTTGGTTGAGATGTGCATTGGCTAACTGCGACTTGCAAGTAGGACATTTGACACTTGTACTTGCTATACATAAACTGAACTGTGCCCGTATGATTATGTATGGACTCTTGCATGTAATAGCACATGTCTTGGATGTTTTGGAGCATGTATGACATGTATACATCTCTGTTTTGGCTGTGAAAGAGCTATGGTCATTTACAGCTTGCAGATTTTAGATTGCATGTATATCTATGGCAGTGAGGTTAAATGTCATAGAGTTTACAACAGCTACATGATCTATGTATTGACTGATGTACCTACATCCTATGTCACTTGTTTGTGGATGTCTTTGACATGTTTATGGAATAAAATACACTAATTTGAATAGAGGTTTGCTACTGAAAATTGTCATTGAATTGGAAGGTTGAAATGACCAATTAAGAGACCTTGGTTTGCAAGCAGTCAAGTAGTGTTTGCAACATGGAAAGTGCAGACATAGCAGATAACATAACCCAAATAGTGGGTGAGAAACTTGATAGCAACAACTATGCCATATGGAAGTTTTGCATGGAAAAATTCCTGATAAGAAAAGGATATTAGGATTTGGTAACGGGTGTAAGCTAAACCCAAGCTGGACCCAAGCTCCCAGAGAGGAATCCTATAGCTAATCAGAGATGGGCACACTGAGCTTGGATGGAAAGAGCTCGAAGGGTGTTACACTGTTTATCTTTGTGTATCTCAGATGCAATGGTGATGCAGATAATGAACTACAAGTCACCAGCAAATGCTTGGAACATTTTGGTGTGCTATTATGGTACGACCTACTAGTGTTCGTAAGAGACAGCTGAACCAAAAATTCAATAATATGGACAAAAAGGGTAAGTCTATTTAGGACTATGTCATTGAAATCAAGACCATTGCAGACCAGTTAGCATCCATTGCCACACGGGTGGAGGATGAAGACATGGTTGCACTTGCATTAAATGGCTTGGGGCCTGAATATAAATCCTTTGATACTTCCATATATCTGTAGGCTTAAATGCCCGACTTTAATGAGCTTGTGGCATTGCTTATTCATAAGGAAGTCAAATTGGGATTGGCTACTGGTTCTAGCAGCTCTAAGAGTAAGGATGGTATCTTTTACTCGAATCAATGCGGTCGTGGTGGCTATGGTAGGGGATTTTCTCCTTGCAGAGGAGCACCACAAAATGTGTCTTATGGCAGTAATGCCTAGCAGGGTGCAAATGCACGAGAAGGTGGCAATTTTAGAGCTAGGGGGAGATCTACTCTAGGGGTAGAGGCTCCTGGCAGCCACAGCGTGTCTCTGACAATCCTAACAAGGATAAGGGTTGTCATTACTGTGTCAAGTACGGACACATTGCCAAGGAGTGATGGAAGAAGCAAGGTAATCAAAAGGGCAAACGGCATGGACATTATGCATCATCCAGCCATACAGAGGATGATTCCACAGATCGGTTGTTTGCCATGAATTACGTGCAAAATAGGGCTACTAAGAAGATGAATGCAGATGATGTTTGGTATATTGATTCGGGAGCATCAAATCATATGACACCTCATGGTGACTGGTTCACAGATATGGTGCCTGACAAGAATGGCTATGTATGCATAGGCGACAATACACGGCATAGCATTGAGAACAAAGGCATAGTATCTCTAGTGATTCATGATGGCAAGAAGAAAAACCTACATGATGTGTTGCATGTCCCATCTATTATGAAGAATTTGTTGTTTGTGGGTCAAATTACTGAGAATAATTTGTAGGTCCATTTTAACAAGCATGGTTGCTGCATTGAAGAGTTCAGTAATGGCTGCAAATTGATTGCTTGTGGTCATAGATATGGCAGGATGTTTACATTAGATGCCACTTTACCACAGCTAAAATCAGTAATGTTTGCTCATGGTTCTGGCATAGTCAAAGGACCTAGAAATAGGGCATAAAAGAGTGGGGCATGTAAATATTCAGCAGGTGCAATTGATGCAAAAGAGATAGCTTGTTACTGGCTTACCGAAGTTTACCTACACTGATCTTAGTCATGTATGTGATGCCTGTCAATTTGGTAAACAGTCACGATTGCCTTTTGTCAGGTATGTACGCAACAGCACGAGACCCTTGCAGTTGCTCCATACTTATGTGTGGGGACCAACCCATAATGCATCTATGGGAGGCTTTAAATACTATGTGACCTTCATAGATTACTTTAGCCGCTATACTTGGGTTTATATACTAAAAGCAAAGGATGAGGTGTTTGCTATTTTTCAGCAGTTCAAGAAGTAGGTTGAAAAAGAATTTGGTTGCTACATCTTGTCTCTGAGATCTGACAGCAGTGGGGAGTATGTATCAAATGAGTTTAACAGTTTTTTGGCTGAAAATGGTATTCGTAGGTAGCTTACATGTAGCTACACTCCAAAGCAGAATGGAGTAGCTGAAAACTCAAGATAATCTTGCTATTATTCCCTATACGGTTGTACCCTTGGTACATTCTATGAATGAGAGGGAAGAAGATCCAGAATAGAGTGCCAGGAATGGCTTGCTTGAAAATTTATCAATGGGGATATCTGAGGATGTACCTATAATCAAGCTGCAGAAAATAGCCTCTTTGTTTCTTGAAGAGCCCGAAGTGGAAGTAGTTAAAATAGAAATGGCAAAAGGAAAATATTTAAATTTAGAAGCTCAATTGGAGTCCCAAGATTTAGAAAGGTTTGAGAAAGTATTACGAGCACATGTTGGGGAACTTTCTTGGTCTTATATTGACCTTAAAGGTATTAAAGCTGGACTCTTTCAACATTATATTGATCTAGAACTAGGAAAATAGGGTATTGATGGAAGCTGCCCGTGCTATGATGAATGAGAAGAATCTGTTGCTTTACTATTGGGTTGAGGCTGCTATGATAGCCATGTACATTTTAAACAGGACTCTCATGCAGGAATTCATGATATGACACCCTTTCAGAAGTTGTATGGCTACAAGCTTGATATCAGCAGTCACATGAAAGTATTTGGTTGCCTTGCTTATGTGCATATTCCTTATGTAAAGAGGAAGAAGTTGGATCCGAAAGCACATAACTATGTATTTATTGGTTATGCACAGGTAAAGAAGGTACATAAATGTTTTGATCCCTATACTCGGGAGACACTTGTGAGCAAGGATATTATTGGTTATGCACAGGTAAAGAAGGCACATAAATGTTTTGATCCCTATACTCTGGAGACACTTGTGAGCAAGGATATTATATTTGATGAGATGGCTACTTGGTATGCATCACCTACAGTAGTATCTTCTGACATGCCTTCTACACATGCTTCTACAGGTGGTTCACAGTAGAGCAATGCATTGCGAGGTCCTAGTACTATGACTATCTCATCCCCTGTATCTCCATGGACAGGGAGATTGTGGAGCTCTGGCTCACTATCCACTGACACCATTATGTCAATGAGGGGGAGATATGACATGATAGACAACAAAGGGAAAGAAAAAGTTTTTTATGATACACCTAGCATGATGACTTCAAGCTATGACTCGCTCGGCTGATAGACTTGACAGTGAACTTGGTATTCCTACTATGTATACGCCTGGTACTCCGCAGAGTAGGTACATTCTTCCTCATGAGAGAGGGGAATCTAGTAGTGCACCACAGCTCACACACTTACAGAGGGTTAGGTATCCAACTGACTTACAGTGGGTTACTCTGCAAAGCATTATGCTTATATGATGAAGGTTATGAAAGTTAAGGAACCTGCCACTTATACTGAATTAGTGATGGATAAGAATTGGTGCACAGCCATGGATGAGGAAATGGTTGCCTTGGCTGAAAATACCACTTGGGATCTTGTTCCACTGCCAGATGGGAAAAAGACCATTGGTTGCAAATGGGTTTATAAGATTAAATGCAAGTCGGATGGCAATGTAAAGAGGTATAAAACTTTCAGCCTTATTGCCAAGATGGAAACCATATGAATAGTGATTGCATTGGCTGCTGCAAAAGGATGGAAATTGTAGTAGATGGATGTTAAGAATGCTTTCCTCAATGGTGACTTAGAAGAGGATGTTTACATGGATCAGCTTGAAGGGTATGCACACCTTGAGTTTTCACACTATGTCTGTAAGCTGAAGAAAGCTTTGTATGGGCTGAAACAAGCTTCTAAAGCATGTCATGCAAGGATTAGCAGTTACTTGCAGAGTTTGGGTTTTATGGTTGGCAGGGCTGATCATAGTCTGTTCACGAAAAAGACAGACATAGGATTGGTAGTGCTGGTTATTTATGTGGATGATCTGATAATCATAGGTGATGATGACTTTGGAATACAGAATGTCATGAGTATGCTGAAATCAGAATTCTATATAAAGGATTTAGGTGAGCTGAAATTCTTCTTGTGTATTGAGGTGATAAAGGCAGATAATGGTTTATGGATGATGCAAAAACATTATGCCATGGAAATGCTGAAAAAATATGGCATTGCTATTCTCAATGTCTATGACAAACAGTGCCCAGCTTCTCAAATGTATTAGAGCTAAAGCAAATCATAGACCTTCACATGAAGGAGGGCACCTCTATGTCAACCCCCTTAAATGAGTTTCATTCCATTATGGGTCATTTGTCTTCACATGGGATTGAATTCAAGGGCACTCTTCTTCCCTTGTTTGTCTTAGTTACATTGCCTGAATCATGGGATACATTTTGCACTACTATGTGTCCCAACATACCTACTATTCATGGGTTATAGTTGCATGATGTAGAGGGTGCACTCTTATAATTGAAGAGGTTAACAAGAAAAATGACGATGCTTCCTGCACCTCTCATGCTTTGATAGTTAGAGGCAATAATGGTAGGAGCGGTAACGATCATCATGGCAGAGACTCTCAATAGTCTCGCTCTCAGTCACATGGATAGTCTCATAGTAAGTCCTGTG
The DNA here is from genome assembly GCF_053477565.2 of Lygodium microphyllum. Classification (NCBI taxonomy): domain Eukaryota; kingdom Viridiplantae; phylum Streptophyta; class Polypodiopsida; order Schizaeales; family Lygodiaceae; genus Lygodium; species Lygodium microphyllum. Next base: position 102,646,180 of record NC_141150.1, on the reverse strand, counting down.
GTCATAAGTCCTTCTTGACTTGTCCTTACTCTGGAAAGCAATGCATATTTGGCCACATTGCCATAAAATGCTAAAGACAAGTGCAAGGAAAGGGCATTGGTAAAGCACAAGACAAATGATTATTATAGCACTGTTCCTAGCAAGTCATGTGTCAAGATTGAAGAGATTAATGTAGTGCATACTAATTTTGATTATGATTTCATACTTGCAGCTTCTTCTCTTGCTTCACAACTGACTAATGCTTTATCAGGGTATACTTAGTGTTGGTTGATAGATTTAGTGGCTTCTTTCATGTGACCCCTCATAGATAGTAGTTTCACTCCTACCGCAATTTAACTAGATATGTGTCTAGTACATGATTGGTGATATCCAACTGCAGTTTGGTTCAGGTACATGTTTACTCTTCATGATGTACATCATGTACTAGCTCTCACGAAGAGCCTTATCTCTATTGGCACCTTGGATGATGCAAGTTATCTAGTTTGTTTTAGTGATTCCTCATGGAAGATTACCTGTGGGAATCTTGTCATTGCACGTGATGCTAAGTCCAACATTCTCTATCACTTGCTTGTATCTGGGTCAGTTGACCATATTTTGATAGTGGATGTAGTTCCACATGTATCTTTGTGGCATTGTTGCCTTGGGAATATGTCCTTGAAAGGAATGAAAATGCTTACTCATTTGAAGTATTTTCCAACCCTTAACTATAAATGTTTCGGGCTTGTGATCATTGTTCCACCACCACCACCACCATCGCTAGCACCACCACTGCCACCGCTACATCTTACTCTCCCTCTCCTCATTAGAATCACAACCGATTCTCCTCTCTCTCTCCTCTTATGTTGGGGACCAACCACTGATATCTCACTCCCCTCAATAACATTACTACCACTAGCACTGCCACTATGCCACCACATCTTACTCTCCTCCTCATCAAAACCACAACCGATTCTTCTCTCTCTCTCTCTCCTCGTATGTTGGAGACCAACCACCAACATCTCACTCCCCTCAATAACATTTCTCTTTCTCTCTCTCATTTCTTAAAGACCCACAATATGCATCTCCCTCTCCTCCTTCCCCTCAATAACACCCTCTCTCTCTCTCTCTCTCTCTCTCTCTCTCTCTCTCTCTCTCTCTCTCTCTCTCTCTCTCTCTCTCTCTCTCTCTCTCTCTCTCTCTCTCTCTCTCTCTCTCTCAACACTAGTAGTTATCTCTCTCCTTAATTGCTTTACATCACTACATTAAGCTTATGTGATTATTTTTTATAATATTATCACAATGTTAGTGGTCAAATTGCATATGCACAAGCGATATTACACTCCGTATACATTCACATCCCCCCTTTCTCAATTATTTGCATACATGTTATAATTACATCACGATGTGTTAGTACTTCAATTGTGCACACATGAATAAAACCAGATACACTTACACTTACACATCTCTCTCTCTCTCTCTCTCTCTCTCTCTCTCTCTCTCTCTCTCTCTCTCTCTCTCTCTCTCTCTCTCTCTCTCTCTCTCTAACAATGCATTAGTAGTTCTCTCTCCATAACTTATTTACATCACTAGATTAAGTTGATGTGCTTATCTTTGATAATATTATCACGATGTTAATGGCTCAATTATGCATATATATGAGATACCACACTACATATACATTCACATCTTCTCTCTCTCCCTTCTTTACATGTATTTTATAATTACATCTTGATGTGTTAGTACTTTAATTATGCACACACAAGCAAACTATAGATGCATCCACTTATACATACACATTGCTCTCTCTCTCTTCCTCATTTGATTAGGCTTACATATGGATTGAAATTATGCATTCATTTACAATAGACCCTTGCAAGCAATTGCTTCACAATCTCCATAAAATATAGCTCCATATTGCTTCATTACTTGTAGTTTTTCTTCTTTTTAAGAATTCTTTATTTTAAACTCCAGACTATAACAATCAAATGTTTTAATATACTAATATATTTCACATTATTTTGCATGAACTTACTATAAAAACTACAAAAAAATACTAAATCCACAAATGTATTTGCAAGTTAGTGAACTACTATGCGCAAAGCAAATGAACATATTTATTGCAAACATTAAATATCAATCCAGATGTCCATTGTTGGAGGGTGAAATGGATGTTCTCTAACAAACTTCTAGACTCCCCCGTGAAAACATGCTAGCTCAATCAAACATGGAAGCATGTATTCCAAGACAATACTATTGAAAGGATTTACCTCGGTCAAGTAGGGAAGCATGTGTTTGACGAGGATGGTATCCATGGGATTTTATTAAAATGTAAATGGATATGCAAAGGAGTTAGGTGGGCTATAATGTATCTTCTTTATGCTATCATACCACAAATAGTATCATTCTAGGGTTAAAGTGTGGCCAATCAATATCATCAAAATATTTTAGAAATTGTGGCTTCACCCTCCTTACTGAAGAATGAGTTACAAAAAGAAATGCACTGGAGATATCACTTTCCTATGATCAGCCATATTCTCTTTAGAAGAAGACATAAAAGTGTGACATATTCTAAAGAATACATGTGGAATTACTTACCGAAATCTGGATCCTTATGTCTCTTGCACATTTTTTCCTTCGAGTATATTTGGTATAATCCCTTCTCGTTGGAGGGGAATTCACCTTTACATAGTCGAGGAAGATAGGACATCTCCAATACACCTCCTCATTCCGCTCCTACTCAATCTGGTGATCCTTATATATGAGCTACTCCTCCTTCAAACGCACCTAATCTGTGCATTTTCTTGGCAAAGTTTACAATATCTCCTTCTCTGATTACCCACACATGAACCTACCATTCATAGTTCTATTACATATAGAGAACATATCGACAAGATACCATTGCAAATATACTTCAATAGAAGGATATCAACTTATGTTTGTAGAGAAGTCTCCATGATGCTAACTTGCATGACTTTTGAGACTCAATATCATCATCTAGTTTGAAATTCTCTTTATCTCCTATGTGAAAGAGAATAACAAATATTTGTCCAATTGAATGTTGTAGTAGTTTCCTCATTAAAAATGAGAGAGAGAGAGAGAGAGAGAGAGAGAGAGAGAGAGAGAGAGAGAGAGAGAGAGAGAAATAGAGATTATGTGACTTTATCATCATCTCTCTAACGGGACATGACTTTTTTTTTGCCAAACAGGGGTTGCCACAGCAACCCCTTCTCAGTAAGAGAGAGAGACAGAGAGAGAAAGAGAGAGACAGAGAGAGAGAAAGAGAGAGGGATAGAGAGCTTTAAATCACAACTCCCCTTCATCATCTGTCTAAGGGGATGTGAATTTTTTTGTCGCCAGACAGGGGTTGCTAGTAACCCCTTCTCAACGAAAAAATTCACAAGTTGCCCCTATCTCTCTGAGGGGACTTATGGAAAATTTTTTGATTGGAAAGGGGTTATTAACAGCTCTATGTTTAGTGTTTTTTTTTAAAAGAGAGGACTTGTGAAAAAAAAATTCGCCGAGAAGGGATTGTCGGCAACCCCCTATTTGGTGAAAAAAAATTTCACAAGTCCCCTCAAAGAAATGATGGAGGAGACATGAAAAAAATTTCATCTCAAGAAGGGGTTGCAAGTAACCCTCTTCTCGATGAGTTGCTAGCAACCCCCTTCTCGACCAAAAAAAAAGTCAAAGTAACTCTCTCTCTCTCTCTCTCTCTCTCTCTCTCTCTCTCTCTCTCTCTCTCTCTCTCTCTCTCTCTCTCTCTCTCTCTCTCTCTCTCTCTCTCGTTTATCTCGCTTTTTCCTTCTCTCATTCACCCCTCCCCCTCTCTTTATATTTCTATTTAGTAACTAAGTAAAAAATAATTAATAATTAAATTATTAATTAAGTAATAAATTAAGTAGTGCATGTGTGTATGCGTCTCTCTCTCTATGTGTATGTGTATGTGTTTGTACATGGCTCTTATCTTCATTTCCCACTATGTGTATCTCTTGCAACTCTGTGTGTTTCTCTCTCTCTCTCTCTCTCTCTCTCTCTCTCTCTCTCTCTCTCTCTCTCTCTAGAGTCATTAGGACTTAATAAAGTCAATAGAGAAATAGAGTATATATATATATCTAAATTTTTAATGAGATGAGAGAGAAGAGGAGAGGGAAGTTTTAAAATAATTTTTGATGAGAGAGAAGGGATAAAAAATAATTACTAGCTAAGAAGATCAAATTATGTATATATTTATGATATGTTTTAATATGAGACATAGTAGATTGAGACTTTTTGAATGAACTATATTAAAATGTTTAAACCTTATAAATAAAAAATAGTCATCTCTTTTGGGACATTTTTTAATCCTAACATAGAAAACTAATAATTAACATAGCATATAATTGCTAGTATCTTTTGCATTGTGTATTTGGAAAAATAAAGACCTTATCAAATATTTAAAAAAGTTTTATACTATTGAAATTGTAATCAAAATGTGACTTTTTTGTTTAATTGTACTTAGACCAATAACTTTTAAATAGATGAAGTTGATCTCAAGTTGGAGAGAGAGAGAGAGAGAGAGAGAGAGAAAATGTGTGTGTGTGTGTGTGTATGTATTTTGATAAAGGTCCAAAGTTATTAATGTAAGAGAAGCCCAAAGGTAGTATTGTAGTATTATAGAAGAGAGTTGCTATAATTGTTTTGAGCCACAGAGAAAGAGAGAGAGTGTGTGTGTGTGTGTTGATAAAGATCCAAAGCTATTAATGTGTAGGAAAGGCCCAAATGTAGTATTGTAAGATAAAGTTAAAAGAATTTTTAAAGCCACACACATATATATACATGCACACACACACACACACACACATAGAGAGAGAGAGAGAGAGAGAGAGAGAGAATGTGTGTGTGTGTGTGTGTGTGTGGTGATAAAGGTCCAAAGCTATTAATATAGGAGAAGTCAAAAGGTAGTATTGTGGTATTATAGAAGAGAGTTGCTATAATTTTTTAAAGCTACAAGGAGAGAGAGAGAGAGAGAGAGAGAGAGAGATTGTGTGTGTGTTTTGATAAAAATTCAAAGCTATTAATGTGTAAGAAAGGCCCAAAAATAATATTGTAATATTGAGAGAGAGAGAGAGAGAGAGAGAGAGAGAGTGTGTGTGTGTGTGTGTGTGTGTGTGTGTGTGTGTAAAGATCCAAGGCTATTAATGTAGGAGAGGGTCTAAGGTAATATTATAGGAGAGAGTGTTAGAAATTTTTGAAGCCAACCCCTCTTTCTTTGGCTTCAAAAATTTCTAGCATTCTCTCTTACAATACTACAATACTACTTTTGAGCCTCTCTTACATTAATTTGAAAAAGGTACATCTCTATCCAAACTACTTTTCACATTTCTTTTTTTTCTCTCTTATCAATGATTTTTAAAAAGACACATCTTTCTTGTCTCTCATCAATAATTGTTTTTATCTCTCTCTCTCTTCCTCTCTGTCTCTCTCATCCAGAAGTCATTTTAATCTCTTTCTCCTCCCTCTCTTTTCCATTGAGTTCTAATACCCTTCTAATTGAAATTCCTTATATTCAAAGTATCTAAAATGTATTTTTTATTTTAAAGACTCGACAAACCATTAATGAATTACTTAATCAAGGTGGATTAGAGTTTGTATGAGCAATAATATTTAAAGCTATGTCTTTAGTTATCTAATATACAATAGGGAAATCTACCTTGATTTGTCTCTCTATGTGTATGTGCGTGTGCATGCATGCATGCGTGTGTGTGTGTGTGTGTCTCTCATTAAGAACTTGTTTTTATATATCTCTCTTATTCAAAAACTATTATCACCAAGAGTCTCTCTTTCTCTCCCTCTCTCTCAATCACACACACACACACACACACACACACATATGTATTTATATGTGTATATTGGAAGTAATTTGTACACACATATGTACACACATATGATTAGTTCAAAGAAGTATAACTATATTTTATAGCCTATGAATATTAATATTACAACAATATGATGTCAAGTTAGCAAAGGCATACACAATGAGAGATCAAAATGATGCTCTCTCTCTCTCTCTCTCTCTCTCTCTCTCTCTCTCTCTCTCTCTCTCTCTCTCTCTCTCTCTCTCTCTCTCTCTCTCTCTCTCTCTCTCTCATATTAAGCATATTGAGCATCAAATTTATACTTATTTTCACCAATCAATATCTCTTCTTGCCACTATAATAAATAATCCACAAATGTGTAAGCTTTAATAATGAGTTTTTATTTTTTTAACCAATGTTTAACGAGGTTACTAAAGCCATGTATAAAGAAATATGTTTAGTGAGTATTTGGAATGGATGTAAATGTAGACATGTTTATACACCAATCCATGCTTACTAAATAGAACTTACATCTCATATTTGAAAAGAGAAAAAAAACTTCAATGTCACCTATAGTGTGACTAGCAAAGCAAAGATTGCTAATTCTTAGAGCAAATGCAATTTATTTTGTTGAGAAAATATAAGCATACCTCACTTGGTTAGCTATGATTAAATTTATGATAATCTTTTACTATCATTATCTATCAGTTTGTGGAACAATAGTACACTTGCTAGAGATCAATGTAATATAAATCTAGATCCGGACTGCTTGTAGAAATTATTTTGTATTGTAAATGTAAGAGAGAGAGAGAGAGAGAACTATTTACAAGTAAAGAGTGAACTATTTATTGCGACACATGTTATAATCCAATGTAAAATAAGTTGTGTCAAACCTAGAGTACTCGGACAAATACTTTTGTATTGCAAACGAGAGAGAGAGAGAGAGAGAGAGAGAGAGAGAGAGAGAGAGAGAGAGAGAGAGAGAGAGAGAGAGAGCTCTATATATCAGTAAGGGAGAATTGTTCGTTGCAACACATGTCACAATCCAATGTAATACAAGTTCTAACGATTTAGAGTGCTTGTACAAATGTTTCTCCTCGGCTCTTCTATTTATCACAGAAGGAGTGCATCCAAAAGGTCCTTGAGTGGTTTCAACTACAAGATGTTAAGCCTATTGGTTGGTTGTTCTTTACCTTTTCACGTGAAGGTTACTCAAGACGATTGTCTGCACTCTGATGAGTAGAAGGACGAGATGGCCAAGATCCCTTATGTATCTGCAGTGGGTAGCTTAATGTATGCCATGATAGCCACTCAACCTAACATAGCATCTGCAATGGAAGTTGTGGCACGCTATATGGCTACACTTGGCCAATGGCATTGAGATACCATCAAGGGTATCATGCAGTACACCTAAAGGGCTCATCAGCTATGTACATTTGTTGTGGTGGAGTCGTGGGATACACAGAATCCGATTATGTAGGACATGCAGACAGTAGGAAGTCCACCTCTGACTATATCTTCACCTTTGCTGGAGGTGCTGTTTCTTGGATATGTAGAGCGTAAAAATGCACTGCCCTATCTACTATAGAGGTAGAGTAGCCCATCTAGTGGTAGACCTTGACATTACTAATGTGGTCCCTACACTACATTCGAATTCTATGAGTACTATTCAGTTAGCCAATAATCTAGTTTTCCATGCGAAAGACAAAGCACATTGAGGTGTGTTACCACTTTATCCGAGAGGTCACTGAGCACAAGTCCATTGAGCTTGTCAAGATGTCATTTGACTAAAATCCTGCAGATCAGCTCACTAAAAGTCTCTCAGCAAAGTGTTTTGCCTTTCTTAGAAAGTTGATGAGCATTGGATGAGATGACATCTTTCGTCATCTTATTGTACTTATGTACATTTATACTTTATCACTTTTTCTTGTTTTCTCATCACTAGGGGCACATTTGACTTTAAGTGGAAGGTTGTTGGGGGTAAAGGCACCTATATCTAGCCGTTTGTGTATTAGTTACATTGACAGTACCCGCATATACACACCTATACATTGCAAGTGCGGTGGACGCCCATCAATGTCACTTCATTCTTTATTCTTTTAGTGATGTTTGAATAAAGGTAAGGCCAGTCACACATTGTGACCATTGGAGTTCCCACATTGTGTGTTTCTCTCTCTCTTGATCTTGCTCCTTCCACCATAACTCTTGCTTTTGCTCTGTGCTTCCACTTCAAGACACAATCCCTTTGGATTTTGGTCTAAAGGGAATCGTGTGGAGGAGAGAGGAAGGGACTACTATTTTGTGCATATTTGCACCTATTTTGGGTGGCAATATATGTGGATCTAAGAGGAGCTTGCCTATGTGAAGGTAGCTCATGGTTAAGATGAGTGGAAGGAGAGTACTTCAAGGCTAAGATAGAAGGATACGAGAGGGCATACACTGCATGTATGAAGCTTAGCATGGAGGTATATCTCAAATATTTAGGGATTACTTTCTGGTATACTCTATGCTGAAATACATAGCTCTAATTGTGGTGAAAGGCCTACTTGAAGAGTTCATAATAGATAGGAAAACAAAAGGATTTTAGAGTACATACTCAACATACATAAAGACAAAAAAATAAGAGATACTTCAAGAATGAATAGGGAATGCTTTTGGCATGTTATGTGAAGATTCACTACTGTAATACATTGTTGTATATGTAGTAAAACAAGGCCTACTGTTGCCAAGATACACCTATGCTATCTTAAATCTCTATATCAAGATTGTCGGGGGCCTATTTTGAAGCATACTTGTTGTCTTATTGTCCTAGACTGAAGGACTAAATTAGGGCAAAAAAAATAGATTTTTTACTTATTAAGTGCAGAATTCTAAACATGTTTTGGGCTGAATGCAAATAGGGATGCTCTATTTGTATCCAATAAGGTATTTTTTTGGTGTCCACAAATGTTCATGGTTATATGTATGCATCTCGGGTTGATCTTGTTCAAATATGTGTTGAATATGGATCAAATTTACTGAAGTATATGTTGAATATGTCTTTGAACCATTCCATGTGGATTCTTTGACAAAATACAAATACACTTTGTGCCCATCTACTTAATTCTCTATCTCTACTACCTATTTAAATTCTTCTCTTCTATGTTACAAGTCTAGAACTTGTTTCTATCTATTTTGAACTCTATTTACTTGAGTTTGGACAACTACCAATAACCCATTCCAATTGTTATTCATGTTCCATCATAACAAGTACCTCACCTAATTGCAGGAAGAACGCGTGTCTCTTTGTTTCATAGAAGACATTATTACTAATACCTAGTGTATCAAAACTACCATTGCTATAATGCTTCAAAGGTTAGACATTACAAAAGGGGAATGCTAGTCAAGGCCTCATATTCAAGTGAAAATATTTTAGGCTAATGTCACCTAATAACGTAATATGTTATGATTAAGCATAGAATCTAAGGGTTAATATTGCTCAATAAAGCACCATTGAAATGCTAGCCATTAAGACATCACATAAGTCATTATGATGATTTAATGATGTTGTGGAGGTAGCATTTTGCATCTTACATGGTTCTACTAAGAAGGGGTGGCAATATGCATCCTTAATGAGTGTTATGGCTCACTTTTGTGCTTCTAAGCACCGATAGTAGGAGCCAATGCATGAAGAACCATGCATATAAGATATTTGCAAGTAGCCATTATTCTAGTCAGAAACATAAATTAATATACAGTTTGGAGCACAAATATTAAATTGTTCAAAAGCATGAATAAATTTATTGTTAAAAGGATACCCTAAATGTGGTTGTGTTTGGTTGGGGCTATAGCATACACCATTTGTCTAGCATATGGCTTACGCTTGTGTTACTAAACCCAATTGACATGGACCCCAAGTAAACATAGCTATATAGGAATTGGGTTCAAGGCCAGGGTTCAAGGCCAACATTATTGGATTGCTTCTTGGATGGAAACATTGCCATGATAGTGAGAAAGGGAGAGATAAGGGTATCTCATCCATGGTAGAGAGAGAGAGAGAGAGAGAGAGAGAGAGAGAGAGAGAGAGAGAGAGAGAGAGAGAGAGAGAGAGAGAGAGAGAGAGAGAGAGAAGGGTATCCTCATCCAATCATGTAGGGTCATGGGGAACCCTAAAACCCTAAAGAGATAAGGTTTTCGTTCTATTAGGGTTAAAATACATTAGGTTTTAAACACCTATCCAATTTTAAAGTCGTTATGAGAAAACCCTAGCTTCATAGGGTGAGCTTTTATAAGTAGTGAATGAAGTGTTAAAACATCCCTTACAAAGTATAATAGTTATAAAACTAATTTGTTAAGGTATTGTTACTAAACAAGAAAAAAATGCTAAAGACTTATATAATCAAGCGAGGGTTTCTCTATGTGTGCATGTGTGTACATGCATGTGTCTCAACAAGACATATGCACATAACAAAATACTAAATTTGGAAGTTATAAACTAGGCATCATGCCATTGTAACAATTTAGACTGATGAATAGTAGCAAATTTACATCAGTACATCAACCCATCAAGATAGTAGTTTCTAACCAGTTATAATTGAATAGCTAGAATGTAAGCAAAGAAACAAGTTCCAAAGGGAAGGGCACTGTCTATTACCTGCAAAACTAAACATGTAGATTACTAGATAACCTAACTTGTTTTGCATGTATCGACTATCCCGATCACCCTTATGAAGTAATTTACCTTGTTTATTCCATGAGGCCACGCAAAGATTGAGTCCCAAATGATTGGGTTATGAGGAAGAGCAAACTTTGATGATAGCTTGAGTAAAAGGCCTATGTGAGCATAAATAAGCCATGAGCAATGAGGAAAGGTACTCGAAGGAAGAGGATTTCTTTAGGGTTTCATTGGGGAGAGTCAGTTATAGACATAAAGTCTAGGCGAAAGCATAGGCACCCAATTTCTCAAAGCACCATAAATGGGTTCTAGGTTTAGGCTATTTTAATGTCTATTGTTTTCAAATATATATATAAGTTGAACACAACATTTACTAAGATGGCTAAAATGAGTTAAGTATCTAAGAATAAGGGTTAAGATTACTAAGTACCCGAATTTTGCATAATGCTTAATAGATCTAGCAAGCAAGAGCTAGATTTGGATGTTTGAATATTATGTGATTTTATACTATGAAGAAGAAACTTATGTGCAACAAGTTAATTACTTGCTTGCAAAAAGGGTTTTACAAATCGAAGAAATTATGCATCAAGTTAGGTGTTTCTAGCATTACTTTTAACAATATAGTATTTCTTGAACCATAAATAATCATCTTAAAGGTTAAAGATGAGCATAATGCATAACTGCTTCAACAAATATTTTTATTGCTCAAATTTTTACAAGGTTTTTAATCATGAAGAATAAGCATATAGTCAACAAGTTAGGCAACCTGATTACAAAAAGTCTTGGCTCAACCATAAATTCTAATCTTAAAGGTTAAAGTTGTAGCATAATGCAAAAGTGATTCAACCAATGCTACCTAGTTTTTCCTAAACATGGCTTAGTTCAACATTAGCAACACAATTGTTCTCCAAAAGTATGAAAAGTCGGAGGACATTATATCATTCGTTCTAGCGTGGTTGAATCTTATTCACCAACCCGACGACTCAAAGCACACTTGTCTTCACTACTTAGAGTTTTAAGAACAAATACAAAAAGATGAAAGATCCCCAATACAAAGACATAAAAGCCAAAACTACTTAAAGCATTCCATTCGCTGTAAAGCATCTGGATAATCAAGAATACGATGGGGCATACCCAAAAGCCCTAAAAAATGCATTGGAAAAAAAGTCATATTTACACCAAAGAAAGTAATCCAAAAATAAATTTAACCCAAAGTCTTTAGATAATGAAAACCAGATATTTTACCTATCCAATAGTAAAATCCCACAAATAAAGCAAAAAAAACTCCCATAGAAAATACATATTAAAAATGTGCAACCACATAATAAGTATCGTATAGAGCAATGTCTATCCTAGAATTAGCCAAAACTATACCAGTAAGTCCTCCTACAATGAACAAAAAAATAAATTACTATAATACAAGATTGATTTCTAAATGAAATAACTGCTTTAAACCGTTAGGATACTTAAAAGGTTGTTAAAGTATTTTGTAAAGTTAAGCAAGATCCGCAACCATATTTCTTTTCAATAATGCAAGTATGCATAACCATAAGCTCTGACTAGCTTTTAATGTTGGGCTATCTTTCGAGGATAGAAGTACGTCAAAACCATACGAGACTTTACCGTAAGTGGATTGTATCCATTGTGCAAAAATGGCCTCAATAAGAATCTGTTATTTAGGTGTTTCAAAGGCTAGCATGACAACATTATGTACGTAAAGACCTAGAGTGTGGAAACCTAGAAATAAGCTAGCCCAACTTAAATGGGATATTATTGCTTCTTTATGCTCCAACATTCTTGGCAATACATTGTCTTTGTTTTGTTCTGGATCATAATCCCTAATGAAGAATATGGCCCGTACCATGATAAACCAGCAATATATTGGTGATGGGTATAAAGTGGTTGTAAAAGCAATCTGCTAAGTCTTTTTCTTAAGTTTACATATTCTGCGATCGAAGATTGACAAATTATTTAGCATTATTTCACTCAATTACACTCTATGGCTAAACCTTTTATGCATTTCTTTATGCTTGAATCAATCTATAATGAAAGCCTAGTTTTCTTTAGTCAGATAGACTATCTTCTATCTAATTTGATGCCGAAAAAGAAAGTCATGCAATGGGGCCTAGCCTTTAGTCTTTGAGCCTTCCTCTACCCATATCTTGTAATGTATTTAACCTTACATCATGAGTATGATTGTGTCTTAAAATCCCAATTACCAAGGTTCCACGACATCGCAAAAAGCAATAGAAACAAATAAATAGATTATGGGAATTATTTGGTAGAGTTTCTTTTCTCAGATTAACAAGGCCACATCATAGATACTCGCATCAATGAATAACTAGGTTCTCGAAATCATTTGGTAGAGTTTCTTTTCTCAGATCGGCAAGGCCACATCAAAGATACTCGCATCAATGGAGCTGACATCATAGCAAAAGAGCATGTGCATTCTAGCAACTTTTGCGGCACAAGGTTCACTTGTTTCTGATGTTTATAACTGTTAATTCATTAAAGAGAGGTTGCTTTTAAGTATCCTAACGGTCCTGGTTTTGATTTAGCTTCTGCCTCAACAGCTTTTGATTTAGCAAAATGAGGATTATGTTGAGCTTGTTCATTAATAGTGTAATCAAAAAGGGTGTTGAACCTTTTGTTCATCTTCTTTTGAATCAAAAGTCCCAATTTCAGGCACATATCCGAAACACACATTCTATTCTAGCACTTTAACATTGCCAAGGAGATCCTTCCACCCACACCAATAGCTTAATAAGGAGAACACATGCTGATGGTTAAGAGTTCGAATCTCTTTTGTGTTGGAATGTATGGATTTAAGCATGGCTATGGTGGCTTGAACACATAAACTGAACTCATGAAGACATAGAGTTGAAGATAGAATGTCACACAAGTGAATTAGGTTCCAAGATTGAGATTTGGACTCATAAACACAGTCTTGTGTGGTTGGACAATGACTCCAGACACTTGACTGAAAGGACAAAAGTACCATCATATTACATTCAAAATGAAAGGAAAGTACAATGCTTTATAGCTTTAGGATAGGTCCACTTTTCTGCTTTGTGCTTATGGGATTTTGGATAGCCTGCATATCCTTTACCCAAACTACTCCATACAAAGAGGCTATACTAGGTGTGATTGCCTAAATCTCAACATTTTGGTGGGGAAAAACACATACCAACCGTGACAATTTGAAGCTGATGACTAATTTCTATGAGAATTCAAGGAATATCCTATGCTTCATATCCATCAATACAAGGAGAGTCTCCCTATATCCACTATACCATAGGGACTCACCTTTCACCTAACTACTGAATTTATTTGATTAGGGAAAATCCCTTAGGTGTGACTAGACTTACCAAAACCACTAGTTTTAATGCCTTTATAAATGCATATCATCTTCATGATATAAGCACTTTCTTTTGTCCATGCACTCTTGCTATTGTTGTACTCTCTCTTCTCTCCATCTCTCTTTCAAATGTATCAACATGGTATCTTAGAGCAAGTAAGCGGTATGGATCATGCTTTTGTGTTGTTTAGCAATTACAATGAAGAGCTATGGTTGCTTGTTGAGGACATCTATTTGGCCCAAACAATGGAGGGAAAATAGACTATGTGTTAAGCAACTAAAAGAGAGGATTATACTAGCCTACAATCACACTAAAAGTTGTTGCCTCATACTATTAAACCATCCTAGGATCTTCATGCCATTTGCTACTCATTGGGTCCTTGTTTTTGCTACCCTTCTTCATTGTGCTAAGTTGCTATTGCTATGATCAAATGCTAAAATCTGGCACCATTCTTACCATGCACACTGCCAACTGGGGTCCATGTTCTCTTATAGCTCCTTGTATATTACTCTCAACACATATAAATGGTTTTATGCAAGTTGTATGCAACACTAAAGATCATGCTTGCTGCTATTGAAATAAGGTGACAATTTAGCTATTGTTTATGATGACAATGTTGATTTATAGGTGCCTCATTAAGCTAGAAGTACATTGTCGGTTATTATTTCAACTAACTTGCTTCGCTTCTACTATTCATCTTCATTAAAAAATATATCAAAATTGAGGTAATGGTTGCCCTATGTCTCATTGCACACCAATAAGAGAGCTAATATTATTCATGTCTTTATTGCTGAAGATTAGGACTTATAGCTACTATGCCTTAGCAATAAATACTTTCTCTATGCAATGGTAAGCTCTCCTACAAAGACCAGTGCCACCATAGTAATGAGGACTTCTCAAAAATTTTTGAGCATTTACTATGCTACTATTGTAAAAGTTGTGAAGTTATTTCTAGTAACTTGGCCATTGTATTGTCTTGAAGATATATCGAAAATCTTGAAGATCAGGTTGTCCGTATGTCTCATCAAGCTCCATTATCCTTCTTCATGAGTACTTTGTAATATTCTTCTAAGTTTCTCAATCTTCTAAAGTCAACAAGTATATCTTCCAAAGGGTATGCATTCAATACCTAGTTAGACAAGGATCAAACCGGTCCTTATGAAGAAAGGACTGTGCAATATTACCAACAAGAAATAGATGAATCCATAGGAACAACTCAAGTAGATGCATGGGAGGTTCAAGATGACAAAGCTCAAGCCATCTTCAAATTAGAGTTAGATGATACCTATATCTATTATGTGGATGGATGTGGCATGCAAAAGATACTTGGGATAAACTTAACAAGTTGTTTGGAGCTCAATCCAAAAGTTCCAAGTTTGGTTTATTGATTGAATTCTTCTGTTAATCTTAGTCTTGTCTTGCATGTCATTTGAAGCATATGAAAGACTTGTTATTGCAAGAATTGAACTTAAAGTTGAATAAGACATTATTATTGGTGTCTCTTAAGTCTCTACTTGAAGAAGACAATGTTGTTGGTGTCTTACTTAAATTCCTTATTAAATTGTAGGACCACGTGCTCGCTACTTTTCTCAACATGCCCTCTCCTAGGCTAGTTAAATTTGAATATTTTCTTTTAGAAGAAGAGAAAAGGCTTACATTAAAGTAAGAAGTCAATACAACACCTAAACATGAAGCCATCAATAGCAAGTCCAAATTCAAGGGAAAGAATAAGATTGGTCACAATGAGCCAATTATTTATGACATAAAATTGGTCACACGAAGAAATATTATTTTCATAGAAAGAGAGCTCAAAAGATATTCCTCATGAAGATTGTTCAAGAGAGTGATGAAGAAGGATAAGAAGACAAGGAGATAGAATCACAAGTGATCAAGCAAAGAATGTTTGTGATCATCTTGAGTAGACAACTTAATGAGCCTCTGGGATACTTAAGGGTGGACATCATAATGAAATCTTTGATTAAAGTTTTCACCCTTTAGAATGAAATTTTCATCTTAAGTATGGGTGGATTCATTTATACATGGGTAGGGCCATTTAACTCTTGTGCATCAATGGCTAGTCTTCTCCTTTATATGTAGCCATGTGGTCATTTATTGATCCAGTGCATCTAATTTAATTCTCATTGGCTCATTCCATCATGATGCTTTTATGTGTGAGTACGGTTTACATTATAATTTGAGTGAGCTTTACACTTGAAAAATATTTTAAAATAGATATTCAGGGATTCTAGAAATTTTATTTAATTTCTTGCATGATCCTAAAGCACCCGACACCTTTAGCCTACTCTTAGTTTTTTGTGATTTGGATTTCTGTTTATTCAAAATTTCCTAGCCATGTCCTTCTTGATGTCTTGGTCCCTATTTCCTTGGATAGGGTTAACATTACCTCCCTCACTCTTGAGCGTCAATCCCATGGCATTTTATAGAATGCTTAGAACATGAGTGAAAAGGTGAAAGAGGGTGAGAGATTGTTTGATGATGAAGTAAGGGTTGAGCTTGGTGGGTCCTCACAACAATACATGATATACTTGCAAGGAAGAAGTGATGCATCTAGAGGGGATGTCTAGTGATGGGTACATGGGTGTGCGATTGGGAGTTGGATCAAGCTAAGGTTACCTAGGAATGTCTCCGCACTTGAGGACCCAATTAGTATAAGGTTATTAGTGTAGTGCTGTGAAGTGGCATCTACAATGATAGATCTATTTCCCTCAAGGACCTTGAATGAGGTGTGGGAAAGGGGCTAGGTGGTTGGTGATGGAGCTAGCTAATCGAGACCACTAGACACTTCCAACTTGAGGACCCCTAGGTGTAGCCTTTGTGTACATGTGGAGCTTTGGCTCTTTAGTTTTTTGGACTTTTAATCCTCCTCCTTGTCCTATAAGTACGTGATGAGTGGTCTCAAGGATTATCACAAGATTTTCTCATGAGTTTTTCGTGGCCATTCTTGTCACAAGAGGGGTAATGGGCAAGAATGGGTGGTTACATTTGGTGGATTGACTTGCATTCACGTCCTCTAGCAAGTTGAACTAGAAGGTTGGTAGTATAGTGGCATGAAGGATCAATCTGACTATTGCATATTTGTCAATGATTGCATTTACATCAAATAATGATACATGGAGACCCTCTTCTTCTAATGCTTGTCATTGATTGAGTAAAGTTTATTTAATAAAAAGAAGCTCTCTCTCTCTCACACACACACACACACACACACACACACACACACACACACACACATCTCTCTCTCTCTCTCTCTCTCTCTCTCTCTCTCTCTCTCTCTCTCTCTCTCTCTCTCTCTCTCTCTCTCTCTCTCTCTCTCTCTCTCTCTCTCTCTCTCTCGCAAAAGAAAAGGGCAACACTTGCGCTCGTGATAGTGCGCCCTTGTTTATTTTAGAATTGATATTTTTCCATTCATTGTAGGTACTATGAACATTTACAATGCATTAGCTCACCCAAACTACTACTTAACAGAACTACATATTCTATTGGTGCAAGAGGATGAAACGAGCTGTGTGCATATGTGTTGAAATAGTCGAGGACCCTTGCTCTACCCTCACGTGTTACGTTTGATTTTATGGGGCAGGCCATGGAAGTTCGAGGAGTGGGCTATACAGTCACAGTTTAAAAAAAAGGATGTATTATATGTCGAAGTTGTATAGCCAACAACACTCTCACTGCATGAAGCATGACTTAAAGCGTGAGACGCACTCTCTTTTTGTGATACCACATTTTGTGTGACCTAAGGCCCGGTTTAGACTATGCGGACGGCCACATAAGTGTAGGCTTGTGATGCTGACGTGTTGAAAAGGGATTCGTCAAGATGATTTCCGCGCGAAGATATACATGTCCGACCTTAATGTACCGGACAAGGCCCATTACCTTTTCGGAATAAAAAGGAGCCACGAAATTTGAACCCGTGCCAAGATCGTGCGGGCTTTATCTAGCCACATAAACCAACAATCCAAGCAAGAACTTGTGAATCTTATGGCCGGCCGTTAGATATATTCACACAGAGTGCAAAAAAAGTGTGCATCCGTCAGCCATTGTCTCAACCGGCATCCCAAATACAGATGGCCAATCAAATTTCAGCATGGAAAACTGTATGCTTACACACATGGTGGAAGGCCAAAAAAATTAAGGGCCTTTTTTGACACGTCATGGCCAAGTTTTTGCTCCTCTCTTCCGGCCTGCCCAGCACGGATACTTCTCCTTCATGCCATGTCTTCTCTTTGGCTCCTTTCCTTGTCCACCACTAATGTGAATGAGATGGCAGACAACTCTTGGGAAATCCTTGTAGATGGGTGGAAAAGGGGATTTTTCACCCTTTTGTCCACCGGGCAAGTGTGAACCCACCCTAAGTGAGTAGGCGGGGAGCTCTTAGATACGATCGTATACGGTATACATGCAGACTTATACCTACTTGTAGTTTGATCATCAATTTGGTGCTAGCCATGTTTCTACGTCGCTCTGTACTTGTCTGAGACGACTTGTTGAGTTGATATCCCGGGAAGCGCGAGTAGCTAGCGGAGGAGAGGGAGCAGGAGATGTCATCTCATCATCATCATGCGCTGAGTGTTCCTCACCCGACTGTGCAGCGGTATGCCGTGAGGGCCATCTTCGAGTCGCTTTTCGACCCCAAGCACCAGCAGGAGCAGCAGCAGAAGGACGCTCTTATCACCGAGTGCCTGACATCCACACGCTCTCCGGCCGTAGTGGACGAGGCTGTATCGCAGCTAGGTCGCCTCACGCTTCAGGGCCTCCTCCCTCCTGACCAGGCCTTGCGCTATCTCCAGGTTTCCCTTGAACATGCTGCTCCCGAGTCCCTCCCCTCTATCATCAAATGCGTCGGCTCTATTTGCAGATGGCTGGTCCTCAACGAGCCCAAGGACGTTCTCCAAGGCTTTCAGTCTAGCGATCTCCATCCTTTTGTTAAGGTATTTACCTGCCCTAACGAATTTCATTAGTTTCAGCTCCATTTGTATTAACATGACCATCTGTTGGCAAAAACTTGTTATAAAATATGTGAAAGGGGTACAAAACTTGATTAACCCTAATGAATTTCACTAGTTTCAGCTCCATTTGCATTAATAGGACCATCTTTGGCAAAAATAGGCTAGAAAAGAGTAATTGTGAAAGGGATACGTACTTGATCACATGGTTTGTGAACTTAAGTGGACAGAGCACATGTGAGCTTTACAACAAAAGGCTACAATACGCCATGGGAAATTTCAGATAGGATAGTGGGAGATAAATACACCTCCAATATCACTCCTTATTGTTCTACATGAACACCCGTTTGATTGGTCACTAACCTCACCCAAGGAGCAAAATAAAAAAATGCTTCAGATTTTTCTTTAAGGAAATAAATGCACATGTACCAAGAGAAATCATCTACAATGAGAAAACAATATTGAGAACTATTTGAGGATAGAGTGGAGAATTTACCACTAAGATTAAGGTGAATCAATCTTACTATCCCCTTTGATCTACGAGTAGCATGCTGTAGAAAGGGGCTTGGTGTTGTTTGAATGTTTCCCATTGGCACGGTCATCACATGCCACAAGCTAGTTGAGGCGTTAAGAGGCTGTCAATCAACTTGTGTCTAAATTCATAAAGAGTATCATGTCCAAGGTGGGCTAACCGAAAGTGCCAAAGACGCTCCTCATTAGAAGGAGCTTTCGTTATAGGCAAGCCATATATATGATGAAACTTGGAGCTCTTGATAGTCAGGAGAGAGAGAAATTGTGACATGAGATAGAGGCCATTAGGCTATACCTTGCCATAGTCTCTCACTAGTTTGGTAGTGTCATCAAATGTTAGTGTCAAACTTGACTATCTCAATGCCTTGGATCTTGGACAAAGTGTTGTTACTACAACGGACACCTCCAATAGTAGGCTCTTGTAAGATGAAGATATCTTGAAGGGGAGATGTGTGATTTGTGGCTTGACTAACTTTGATCCACTTGGCCATACAACCACATGGAAAAGTGGGGCGGGTCTCTACAAAAGTAGACTCATGGGGAGTCATCTCATAGGTATGGACTGTTAGAGTCATCACCTGGACAGGCAGGGCCACGAAGGTAGGCACCACGTGGCAGGCAGTCGGCCAGTTGCCACGTGGCAGTTGTCGGATAGTTGTCAATCAGACTGCAGTAGTCGGCTGCATTAATTGTAGCCGAACTGGGTTTTCTGGCCATTATTTTCAGCCTATAAATAGGCTTTGTATTCAGCAGCCTCAGTCAGTTGTCTCTCACAGATTTCAGGCTGTAGACCATGGAGATTGCCCTCGGGGTTTACGGAGACCAAGATCTTCGAGGTCGAGACATATGCACATATTCTCTCTGCACCCGTGTATAATTCTACATCCTTATATGGCATTCTTCACTGTAGATTTTTTGCGTTTCACTGTCTCTTTCTCTCTCTATTCTCTCTTTGTTCACTCTTTCTTGGTCATTCGCTTCCGCATTGGTTTACTCTAACATGGTATTAGAGCATTGAAAGACTGACCTAGGGCGGATCCATCTGAAGAGGAGATTTGAGCACGACACAAGGCTGTGTTTTCAGCATACAAGTGCGAGCAGGTGGGTTGCGCATTAGAACAAGGTTGAGGCAAGCACGGATGTGTGAGAAAAGAGAAGATTTGCTGAAGCTGCTGTTGTTTTTTTTTGCTATTAGAGAAGGAAGAAGGCTGCGTTTTCGGCCTTCAAGTGCAGATTTTACCTTTTCATCACCTCCGGCGGGTGAAGAAGGAGCGGGATGAGCGAACCAAAGCCCTTGTAGGTTGTATTTTCATAGTCAGAAGGGACTGTTCTTTGTGTTTTGTGCAGGCATTGTAGGTGAAGATGTCTTTTGAGGCTGAGACAGAGTTTCAGGCGATCATGGTGATGTGGATTCTTTTCGGATTCTTGATCAAGGATCAAGACAGGTTCTTTCTTCAGGTTATGAGGAGAATGGAGTCTACAAGTTGTGGTTTTCTTCTGCCTTGACTTCTCTTCTTCTTACCTCTCAAACTCAGTCTGAGCTTTGGCATGCTCGGTTTGGCCACCTTAATTATGATTACCTTTGGAAGGCGTCTAAGGACCAATTTGTTCAAGGTTTGTCAGATATTGTGGTGAGTCAGCAGCCTTGTGTATCCTGCATCCGTGGGAAGCAGACTCATGATGTTGTTCCCAGCAAGGTTTCGAGGCGGTCTTCAGCATCCTTGGAGCTTGTTTCTACTGATCTTTGTGGACTGATGAGGACGGAATCTTTTCGAGGGAGCTTGTATTTCATGCTTATTGTAGATGATTCTAGCAGGATGACATGGGTCTATTTCTTGAAGCTGAAGTTGAAGGCTTTCTCCAACTTTAAGGATTGGTTGCTCTTTGAGGAGAACAGATCGGGGTGGAAGCTGAAGACCTTACGATCGAATAAGGGCGGAGACTTTGTTTCTAATGAGTTTACTTGTTTTTGTGCAGATCATGGTATTCACCAGGAGTTTGCCAATACAAACACCCCTTAGGAGAATGGCATCTTGGAGTGGAAGAATCGCAGTGTGATCGAGATGGCTTGTACCATGATGGAGCATCGTCAGACACCTCAGTGTCTATGGGCTAAGGCTATGGCTATTGCAGTTCACATCCTTAATCGTTTCCCTACTTCCGCTATTGTTGGTATGACTTCTTATGAGGTGTACTTTGGGTCAAAACTAGATGTTTCTTATTTTATGGTTTTTTGGGTGTGATGCTTATGTTCACATTTGGAAGACATAGGGTGACAAATTTGAAGCGGCTTCTAGAAGACAAGTGTTTGTGGGCTATAGCTCGCAATGTCAAGGCTATCGATTGTATGATCATGTTAATCCGGAAGTCTACACGAGCCGTGACGTCGGTTCGTGGAGGTTTCAGTCCCAGAGGGGGGTGAGGACTACTCCTCTCGAGCCTGTGTCTCTTGAGGACTCTTCTTCGGATGAGGAGCCTACTTCCCAGCCATCGGATTCACCGATTGGTCCTCCATTGTCGGTGGACCTTCCAGAAACTTCAGTAGATGGAGAATGCCGAGGCGAGATCCAGCCTCCTCGTTGGGCCTGTGACACGCTCCGAGATTTAGATGCACAACGCCCAGGTGTTGATTTCCATGATACTTTTGCCCCACTGCTCGTATGGTGACTATCCGTGCTGTTCTTGCCTTGATTGGTCATAGGAGATGGCCCATCTTTCAGTTGGATGTGAAGTTGGCCTTCTTGAACGGTGATTTGAAGGAGGAGATCTATGTAGAGCAGCCTCCTGGCTTTGGTTCCTCAGATGGGAAGGTTTACAGGTTGGAAAAGGCCTCATATGGCCTGAAGCAAGCTCTGCGTTCTTGGAATGAGAAGATTGATTCATTTCTCCAGGCAAAGTTGGGATATCGGTGCTCTAGGGCCAATCCATAGCTTTATGTGCATACTTCCGAGGGTTGTCGTATGTTGTTTGTTTTGTATGTTGATGACTTGATTGTTACAGGTGACCATGCCCAAAAGGTCAAAGAGATGAAGACATCTTTACATCAAACGTTCAAGATGACGGATTTAGGACTTCTCCATTTTTTTTTGGGCCATGAGATTTATTAGACTCAGAGGGGGGTTTTCATTTCTCAGTAAAGATATGTACAGGTGATTTTTGAGATGGAGGATTGTCGGTCCATTCTACTCCTATGGATCCAAACTAGAAGGCCACTTCACACTCAGATTCTCCTTTGGCAGATGCTACTTACTATTGTCAGCTGATTGGATCATTGATTTGGCTCCTCAACACATGGGTTGATCTATGTTTTGCTGTAGGTCTCTTGGTTGGGTTCATGAGTGCACCTTAGCAGGTGCATTGGTAGGTTGCTCAGAGGATCCTACGGTTTTTGAGAGGGACCTCCAACCTCGGGATTTCCTATCCAGCAGGTACAAGTGCTTCCGATCTTGTTCTTGCAGGTTGGAGTGATTCGGATTGGGCTGGCGATGTGGACCAAAGGCGGTCTACTACAGGTTATTGTTTTACCTTGGGTGTTGGTGCTATCTCTTGGAGTAGCAAGAAGCAGCCCATGGTAGCCCTATCTTCAGCCCTATCTTCGATTGAGGCAGAGTATCGGGCCGCATCTTCTACCACATGTGAGATTGTGTGGCTTCGGCGATTGTTGGAGGTGCTTGGCTATCCCAAGACTTGTGCTACTATTCTGTGGTGCGACAATGAGAGTTGCATTGTCTTGGCACGGAATCCCGTATTTCATGCCCGGACGAAGCACATAGAGATCCAGTACCACTTCCTCCGGGAGAAGCTTCTGGATGAAACCATTGATGTGGAATACTGTAAGACCGAAGACAACCTTGCAGATTGTTTACGAAGGCACTTCCTCAGGCTCTACTTTGCCGACATTCCAAATCCCTCGGTTTGCTGCCTTGTCTAGGATTTGAGAGGGGGTGTTAGAGTCATCACTTGTATAGGCAGGGCCACGCAGGCAGGTGCCACGTGGTAGGCAGTCGGCCAATTGCCACGTGGCAGCAGTCGGATAGCTCTTAGTCAGACTGCAGTAGTCGGCTGCATTAATTGCAGCCGACCTGGGTTTTTTGGCCATTATTTTTAGCCTATAAATAGGCTTTGTATTCAGCAGCCTATGTCAGTTGTCTCTCACAGATTTCAGGCTGCAGACCATGGAGATTGCCCTCGGGGCTGACGGAGACCGAGATCTTCGAGGTGGAGACATACGTAGATATTCTCTCTGCGCCCGTGTATAATTCTACATCCTTATACATCATTCTTCACTGCAGATTTTCTGCGTTTTAGTCTCTTTCTCTCTCTCTCTTCTTTCTATGTTCACTCTTGTTCCAGTCATTTGCTTCCGCATTGCTTCACTTTGACTTGGAATGTGTAAAGTAATGCTAGGGCCTATGAGATGAACTATGTAAAGTAATGCTAGGGCAAACACATAGAAAGTTGAGAAACATAGATTGTATGACACATGATAATTTTAGTTTATAGAATGCTGCATGAAGATGAATGAATGCGGGAATATAAATGATACAATGGGGGCCTCAAAAGAACCAAGGATGAGGTAAGTTGAGAGTGGTGTCAAAGACACCATGAACAGCTTTGCAAGTGTGTTGTACTCAAGATGGATCTTAAAACATAGCAGCACCACTCCACTAGTGATGATAATGTTGTGGGCAGCAAAGGAGGGAGCGAAACATAGTCCTTCAGGCAATAGGATGCCACGAGGTGACTTAGGGAAGCAAACACAATGTTTGCTGGCTGTATGGCAGCTAGACAGGCAGCAAGGGATAGCAATCATGTAGATGTGAGCTGGCTGGATACGAGAGAGTGAAAACGCAGGCTGCTAGAGCGAGAAAGCACCTAACAAAGGTATTGATGATGTGGCAGCAGCTTCCAGTAGTCCTTTAAGGGCAGTCAATGAAGACCACCTGCTGGTGGCAGCTCAGATATGCTGATAATGCTGGCCGCACCCTAGGGGGAAAGCTACAATAGTAGGGCAGACTTCGCCCAAGTTGCCGATGACCTCTAGATGGCGGTGGGTAGTAGGGAGATGAAGGTTGATAACAAGAATAATCAAGGATAGAGTGGATGCCCGCAATTTGCTGTTTTTAAAGGGATTTTTCAGCATTTTTCCTATTATTTAAAGGAAAGCCTTTTATTTTTAATAAAGCCTTTTTGGGTAGTTTTAAGGAGTAAAAATAAGGTATCAATGCATGATAATTTGGGGTTAATGCATTTCTTAATTTTGGTGGCTCAATATGTTGAACTATCAAAACTTGTCTCTAATGTGTTATATTGTTGTGGCATTTTCTAGCTCATTAAATTAGCCCCAAAAAGGCATTCCAACCATTTTGGACAAGGTTCTAAACAATTATATGACACCCTAGACTTTTTTTGCTCCAACATGTTGTATAAAAGGCACTTGGTGCGCACACCACTCTTTATCCCTATTTCCCTCAATTGTTGCCATCATCATTACCATCACCGTCTATCCTCATCATCACCGTCTAGAGGTGCCACCCTTGCTTCCAGCCATCTACTTGGGCATCTTGGTGTTGACAACCTGTTTGCAAACACACTCCTTGCTGATTGCAGCTGCCATGTGTTGGTGTCTTCATGTGCTGTGTATGACTGCTGCCAGCTAGCATGAGT
The DNA here is from genome assembly GCF_053477565.2 of Lygodium microphyllum. Lineage (NCBI taxonomy): Eukaryota > Viridiplantae > Streptophyta > Polypodiopsida > Schizaeales > Lygodiaceae > Lygodium > Lygodium microphyllum. The sequence goes on along the minus strand of NC_141150.1, from coordinate 102,621,192 downwards.
CATGACCTGGTCAGCTGCTGTCCGAAAGCTACTTTTACTTTGCTGTAGTTGCCACTACCTTGTCTACAACATCATCTTCACTCCAAAGAGCCAGATCGCTTCATTCTTAGCATTGGTGATCTAGTTTTTGTGAGAATGCACAATGGAAGAGGAAATGTGAACACAGAGAGAGAAGGGAAGAGGAAGATTGCAATGAAAGAAAGAATGGAAGGAGAAAATCTTCATTGAATTGAATGAAAGATGAATACAAAAGAGGATTGATCAGTCCTTGCACACAAACAAAGATGTCAGTGAGGGCACCGGATCAGGCTAATGACGGAATGCGCCACTGGAAGACAGAGGAGTATCCTTGAATGTTGGTGCTGAAACCTGTAGAGACAAAACTTGTGAATGATCAACCAATTGACTAGGCCTCTTATAAATGGCAAAAAATGTCCAAATCTGGCCGACCTGGTCAAACAGGCTCTAGAAATGGTCGCCAATTTGAACAAAGTAATGACTAAAATACTATCGCCTATTGGATCAGTGGGTTGCCTCATTAGGCTAGTGTGAACATAGTCAAAAACCACTGGAAAAGAAACGCAGTGTGCTGGGAAATAACTAGCCAATGTGAAACACCTAAAATCCAATTGAAAAAGAACTATATGCTCTAAATAGAGCTGCCCCCTCCATCAAAACACATGACAAATTGAATGTCAAAAATACCAATGTCCCTATTTGATTCAAACTAAGGCTCACAAGTAGGAGATGACAGTGCATGACAAACATGACTACTATCAGTTTTACTTGGGGCAACTTGTTTCAGATCTGAATTTTCATTGGATCTGCTGTGTTTTGCTGATGCCAACATTAGCCTGAGTTGTGTTTTGCATTTCCAAGTGTTCATGAGTTGCTTCTGCATTGACTTCTTTAGATTTTTAGTCCAATTTCTCCTTGCCTATGTTGAGAAACCCTTCATCCGTAGTTTGCATTTCTGCGTTTTGTGCCTATGTTGAGAAACCCTTCATCCGTAGTTTGCATTTCTAGGTTTTGTGTTTTGTGTTTAGGGTTTGCAGCCCCAAAAAGGGGCGCCATCCTAGACTGATTGTGTCTATTTATAGGCCATTCTCTCATTCATTCCTTACGGCTGATTCATTCAATCCGTCACCTCTTCTCTCCAACCTCTCCATTGCCCTCACACCCCTTCAGGAGGACATTGCGGTTTGTGGTTCTGTGGCTGTCTTCATCATCTTCCTTGTGCTATGACACCCTTGTTCCCTTGTATCACATTCACTCCATGATTCAGAACTTCATCATTCCATTTATTAGAGTTTCTTCTCTCTTCTCTTCTCTTCTTTATGTTTGCCAAGTTCACTCCATGTTCCTCCTCGCAAACCCTACTGTCTCGTTGGTACGTCATCTTTTGACATGGTATTAGAGCTGGATTTGCTCAAACAGTGGCAAAGATCCTTCACTCCAATGACGGCAAAGACCGGTGGCGGGCTTGGCATCCATTTCTCTTCTTCTTCCACTGCATTAAAATCTCGTTTTTGCAGGTTTCAGGAGTTTTCAGTTTGCTGCCCATACCCCTTTCGTGGAGGACATCGTAGTCTTAGCTATCCCTTGCTGTCATCTACTGTCTGGTGCCTATTTCCAGCCTTCCACCCACAGTTTGCAGTTGTTTACAGCATAGTGACTGTTACTGATTACTCTCCATTCAGAAAATAATCTCGTTTTTGCAGATTTTAGGTATTTCAGCTTGTTGCCCACACCCCGGACGTGGAGGACATCATGGTCCAAGCTGGCCATTGCTGTCTATAACAGTCTGGTACATGTTTCCAGCCTACTACACATTGTTTGGAGTTGATTTCAGCATACTGATTGCTACTGCTGGTTTCTCCTGCGTTTTTAGTATTTCTCTCTCCTGCAGCCTGCGTTTTTAGTCTTTCTCTCTCTTGTACTATCGTTTACATCAGATCCAGCCTTCCTTGGCTGCGTTTTCCCACGAAGATCCTCCTCATTAGAGAAGACAAAGACCGGTGGCGGGTTCGGTATCAACATTTGATTTCTCTATGATTTCTACTATGCATTGGGAGATATCCTTTTTCTCCCTCCCACCCTCTTTTCTCCAGTTTGCCACATTGGTACCTTGGCGTCTCCACTGATAGATTGTCCTTCTACTGGGTGCTATTGTTGCGGCACAAACGGTCATCCCACCGAAGATTGTCGACATCGACCTTTGCTTCCCATCCCTCCGAAGTATATGCGTCTTCCACTAGGCACTCCTTTCTGGGCCACAGAGATTGTTCTGCATCGGCTATTAGAGTATTATGCTCAAGGCAATAAGCGGCACTCGGCGCGCACTAAGTCCTTTCGAGCATACGGAGGCTCTAAGACCTTATGAGGCGATAAGTCCTCTTGGAGACCGCCCCATTGTGCGGAGGTTTCCCCCACTCACTTCCGGGTATAGTGGCTACCACGGCCCACATTTCCTCCACAATCCACTCTCCTGAGAGCCTGTGACTGTTCCCCATCCTTGGCTCATCCTGAGCCTCCTTCTTTCCTACTCTCTTCCACTCAAGTTCAAGAGGCCACTTTTGGGTGCTTTCTGGCTTCTTCTGAGCCCCAGATACCTTCTTCGGCACGATTGGCGACACTTCCTTCGTCATCAAATGCTTCGCAATCTGTGAGCCATGAGTGGTTGGATTCCCTTTTTCTCTCAGATTGGGATTCAAAGGGAGATTTTCTTACTTCGTTCTCAGAGGGGGCTTCTAGTTCTTCTTCAGCTTCACAGGGGGCTCCTACTTCTACTCCTTCCGATTCAAAGAGGGAACCTATGTGCCATGAAGTTCTTCTCACACCACCACCTTTCACTTTCGAGGAGTGGCTCTCCTTTGAGCAGTCATTTCCTCTACTCATACCCAGGATCTAGAGGACCTACTTAGATCGGGGCCCTTGGATCTTCAGCAGCGACTTGGTGGCTAGGCCTTCGTATTCCTTCTAGCATGAAGTTAGGGAGCTAGTGGCTTCTCTCTTGAGGTTGAGTTTCGGGCTCTACAGCTCATCCAGTCTCCTGACTATCTTCAAAGGTCTCCTTTCAAGTGGTATTCTCAGATTACAGGGTGGATCTTCTTCGTCCCTTGGTCAGCATGGAGCCAACTCCTGAGATCCAGTACAGGCATATCCTTATGGTTCTCAGCACCACACAAAGTCCGACATTCCTCCTATGCATTGCATGATTTCATCATCTTTGTACTAGGGCACTTGGGCAAGTGAACAATTTCCCCATGAGGGACATTGTCCAAGTGGCACCTACTGCATGAGCATTCTTCAGCATGTAGCATTGTATCTCCACCTCACTCTTCTCTTATTCCCCTTTTTGGGCCTGAGAGGGGGTGTTGAGAAACCCTTCACCCGCAGTTTGCGTTTGTGTGTTTTGCGTTTTGCGTTTAGGGTTTGCATTTAGGGTTTGGAGCCCCAAAAAGGGGCGCCATCCTTAATTGAATGTGCCTATTTATAGGCCACTCTCTCATTCATTCCTTATGGCTGATTCATTCAGTCTGTCACCTCTTCTCTCCAGCCTCTCCATTGCCCTCACACCCCTTCAGGAGGACGTGGTTCGTGGCTGTCTTCATCATCTTCCTTGTGCTACGGCACCCTTGTTCCCTTGTATCACATTCACTCCGTGATTCAGAACTTCATCATTCCATTCATGAGAGTTTCTTCTCTCTTCTCTTCTCTTCTTCATGTTTGCCGAGTTCACTTCATGTTCCTCCCTGCAAACCCTACTATCTTGCTGGTACGTCATCTTTTGATAGTCTAGTCCTTGGTTATTGTGTGATATCAGCCTCAACTCTAGTTGGTTGCATCTACTTTAGATTTGGGAGTATTATTGCACTTGGGGACCTCTACATGAAGGACATCACTGTTCGCTACTTTTCCTTACCTTGCTCCAATGAGAGTTGGTGGTTATTGGATATCTCCACTCCTTGAGCATCACATTTATACCATCTTCTTCACTTATTTAGATTGAACATTCATTCATTCATCAGATTCTATTGTTTTCTTCTTTTTGTGTTTTTGTCTAATTTAATTTGTTTTAGTCATGTTTGTATATTCGGTGTTGTCTCTATACAAACCCTAGCCTATCTTCACATAATATCAGAGTTGGTGCTCTTTTAAATGTCAGAAGTGGATGCAGCAATGGAAGCATAGAAAACTGTTGTAATAGACTGTGTAACACGAGTGAAAGAGAGAGAAGAAACACGGCAAAGGAAAGAATACTGCACAAGAACGTAGAAATAAAAAGATGCTCGAGAAATGGAATCCATATACCAAGACATGAGAAAATACAAAAACAATGTGAGTCGCCGGTTGTATGGGCACTAGCATTGGCTCTCTCTCTCCATCGGTCCTTGCTATGGAAGTATGTAGAGTGATACAATGAATGACACAGACGGAGGGAGTGCTTGAATAAATAGGCTAGAAATATGCCACCAATATGATCGGGTTGGCTAACAATTAGTGCCTAAATCACCATGAAAATGACAAATATAAAACGCCTAAAATATCTAACTATGCCTAGCCTAGTGGAACATGCATAGACTCACACATGAACTGACATGTCCGCTAACACCCTCTCTCAGATCATGGGTGATTTGGTACAATATAGTATACAATGATAATAAGCCATCATAGTACATCCAACAATGTCCACAAGCTAGAACCATGGATACCCAAGCAGTCGGTGCGCAAGCCACTACCAAGGTGCCTTGGAGAGAACTTGATATTGATGTCGATCATATAAGCGCTTGAAAATAGAGAAGAGTCATAGCAACTCTCTATGTCTGTCAGCAATGCCTTTGAAATAGCACATGTGATCATCTTGTCACCAGTGCTGTAGTGCATAAATGGCCATGGTTTCTTTGCCTTTGGCCAGATTGCCAAAGTGCCCCCTCATGTGAACTCGGACTAGGAGCCAAGCCCACTCTCTGTCAAACAACTCATCATGAACTTGGATGTCAATCCTAGCTCCATGATTTAAAAGCCTACGAGACTTTAGTTGATGCATCAGGGAAACCCCTCTCTGGATCTTGTGTACTTGTATATTTGTATAGATGAGGCACAAATGCCCCATCTCACCACCCTCTTGCACTCCCTCATTGGCATTGAAGGGTTGTGAGGGATGTCTTGCATCACCTGTACTAGCAAGCTGGAAGGGAGGCCCCTACAACCATCACTGAGGCCTCATGGTAGGGTCCTAAACTTGGACCTGCAGATGAGGAAGACTCATGAGAGAATTGTCACCCGTCGTTACTGTCCATGCCTGCTCCTTTTGTAAAGTTGCTAATGTCCTGTAGTCCTTCCAAAGATGTCTCTTCTTGCCACAATAATAGCATTGAGTCTTCTTATTCTTCGTCTGTATGTCACCCCTCTTTGAAACTGGAACATCTAGAGCACCAAGAGATAGCATCCTCACCGAAACCTGAATCTCGAAAGAGCATGTATCCAACATAACATTCATAGATGATGAAACAATGGCTGCATGCTAAGTATTAGTATGAGAAGCCGGAGGAGCCATTATAAGGGAGATACAGAGAAGATGAGTAGAGGCTAAAGAGCTTGAGGGATAGATGTGTGCCAAAAACATAGACTCACAAGAGTTTCAAGAGTTCAAGCAGTAAATAGAACATGTAGAGAATGGATCTATAGTACACAGAGAATGTTGTAGAGTAACATAACAATTGGGTACACAAGAACCCTCTCTAAAGGTGAGCAGTGAATCATAGAGGCTGATCAGAAAGCAAGATGATTGCTGTACAAAACAAGATAAATAAGGAAAAATTAGACCAAATGCAACTAGGCAAAGATCAAACAAACTGTTGGAAGCAGCAAGAGGCCTGAAAATAATGTCGTTCAGCCTTCAAAGGGTCAGAAACTTGGTAACACAGGCAGCTGAAGCAAAAATGTAGACATAGTAATCAGTAAATGCAGCCGTACAGCAGGCTTAACAGGTTGCCTCAGCCTTGAAACAAGACAGGAATAGAAACATGGATGGTAGGCTGCAAAACGCAGGTTCAAAAGGGCAGAAATAGGCGGTTTTGGCTTAATAGATGGTTGCCCAGGCTGTAAACACAGTCAGAACAGTTCAAAAAGTTCAATCAGCATCGAAAAACTCAAAACACAGATTTGCAGGAGAAGAAATCAGCATCATCACACCTTAGATGGCTGATCACCAGATAGGAGCAAAGCCCAACCTGAAATCTGATACCATGTCAAAAGTGGATTTAGCAATGGAAGTGTAGAAAATTGCTGTAATAGACTGCGTAACACGAGTGAAGAGAAAAGAAGAAACACTGGAAAGGAAAGAAGAATATTGCACAAGAACTCAGAAAGAAAAAGATGATTGGGAAATGGAATCCATATACCAAGACATGAGAAAATATAGAAACATGAGTCATTGGCTGTATGGACACTGGCACTCGCTCCCTCTATCCACCGGTCCTTGCTATGGAAGTATGTATAGAGTGATACAATGAATGCCACAGGAGGAGGGAGTGTCTGAATAAATAGGCTAGAAATATGCCATCAATAATAAATGCCTAAATCACCATGAGAATGACAAATATAAAATGCCTAAAATATCCAATTGTGCCTAACCTAGTGGAACATGCACAGACTCACACATGAACTGACATATCCACTAATATTAAAGAGTCTCCTGTGGCTATCATGATGGCTTGGTTTGTAGGAGTCACATCAGCGACACATAACCAATTCATAATGGCTTAGCCACCTTTTTCGGAGCCTATTGTGTCTCGTTAGGTTTCTCGTTCATTGGAGACCTTGAGGCGCATTATGTTTTAAATGGGGGCACAATGCATTCTTCCCTTCATCGTCCTACTATCTACCAGATGTTAAGTGGATATCAGATATGGAATTCAGATGTTAAGTGGATATCAGACATGGAATTCATAGAGTATTTATGTAGAAGATGGGCCAACTACACTTCTTAGTGTTTACTGCCAGAGTGCAGCGGTGCGGAAGCGTAGGACTGAGAGAGAGAGGACGCAGAGAGAGAAGAGAGAGAAAGAGACAGTGGAAGATGAAGATCTGCTGTATAAAGTGTGCTGAATACAAAGATATGCAGATATATACATGGGCGCAGTGCGCTGGACTGCGTGTCTCCACCTCGACGATGCAACCTGCTGTTCACCTCGAAGTCCGCTGCAGTCTGCACTGTCTCCTGTCTGAAATCTGCGAACAGAGACGGAATCTGCGCGTGCCACTAGTCTGTAATCTGCGAGCAGAGAAGTTTAGGAGACTGCTGAAGTCCTCGGCTATTTATAGCCAGGAAACTGGGCGAAAACCAGGGCAGGTCGGCTGCATTAAATGCAGCCGACTGGGCTGTAGCAGTCGGACTGCCACGTGGCAGTCCGATTGTGCAGCTGACTGCACAGTCTGACTGGACTGTGCAGTCCCGTAGAGGCGCTGATCTCTAACACCCCCTCTCAGAGCCTGGGCGGGGCAGAAGCCTGAGGGATCTGGAATGCCTCCGAAGTAGAGCCTGGGGAAGTGCCTTCGTAAACAAATCTGCAAGATTGTCCTCGGTCTTGCAGTACTCCACAGTGATGGTCTCATCCAGAAGCTTCTCTCTGATGAAGTGGTATTGGATCTCTATGTGCTTCGTCTGGGCATGAAAAACAGGATTCCGTGCCAAAGCAATGCAACTCTCATTGTCACATTGCAGCAAAGTAGGACGAGTCTGGGGGCAGCCAAGCTCCTCCAACAATCTCCGAAGCCACACAGCCTCACATGTGGTGGAAGACGCGGCCCGATACTCCGCCTCAGTAGACGAAAGGGCTACCGTGGGCTGCTTCTTGCTACTCCATGAGATAACACCTGCACCCAAGGTAAAACAGTAACCTGTAGTAGACCGCCTGTGGTCCACATCACCGGCCCAATCCGAGTCGCTCCAACCTGCAAGTACAAGATCTGAACCATCTGTCCCTGCGGGATAATGAATCCCTAAATCAGACGTCCCCCTCAAATACCGAAGTTTCCTCTGAGCAGCCTGCCAATGCACCGTCTTAGGTTCACTCATAAACCCTGCCAAGAGCCCAACAGCAAAACAAAGATCAACATGAGTGTTGAGAAGCCAAATCAAGGATCCAATCAATTGACGATAGCGGGAAGCATCCGCCATAGGAGAAGTTGAATGGGAAGTGGCCTTCCAGTTCGGATCCATAGGAGTAGAAAGGGTCCGACAATCCTCCATTGCAAAAGACACCAAGAACTCCTATATATATCTCTACTGAGAGATGAAGATCCCCCTCTGAGACTGATAAATCTCATGGCCCAAAAAGAAATGGAGTAGACCGAAATCTGTCATCTCGAACGTCCGATGTAAAGCTGACTTCGTCTCTTGGACCTGCTGTGCATGATCACCTGTGACAATCAAGTCATCAACATACAACACAAAAAGCACACAACCATCCTCGGAAGTGTGAACATAAAGCTGCGGATCGGCCTTAGAATGCCGATATCCCAACTGAGACTGAAGGAACGAATCAATCTTCTCGTTCCATGCACGCGGAGCCTGCTTGAGGCCATACAAGGCCTTCTTCAACCTGTAGACTTTCCCATCTGAAGATCCAAAGCCAGGAGGTTGCTCAACATAGATCTCCTCCTTCAAATCACCATTGAGGAAGGCCGACTTCACATCCAACTGGTAAACAGGCCATCTCCTATGGCCAGCCAAGGCAAGAACAACTCTAATGGTCGCCATACGAGTAGTGGGGGCAAAAGTATCATGACAATCAATCCGTGGGCGCTGTGCAAAACCTTTAGCAACAAGGCGAGCCTTGTGCTTATCCAAAGAACCATCGCTAAGGTATTTGGTCTTGAAGACCCATTTGACGCCAATCACCTTCTTATTCGGGGGGCGGGGCACGAGGGACCAAGTGCCATTCCTCTCAATAGCCTCCAACTCGGCTTCCATAGCTTTCTTCCATGGTGCAGACTGTAAAGCCTCCTTCACGGAGGTGGGCTCTCGATCCTGCATAACACGGGTCATCAAACAATAGTTAGAGCAAACAAGCTCTGTAGAATGTGCCTGGTGCCTCCGTGACCGCCGCAGACCATCCTGCGGTCCCCACTCCTCAGGAACCCCCTCGATCCCTGAATCACGGAGTGTGTCACGAGCCCATCGAGGAGGAGGCCGAACCTCCCCTCGTCTCTCTCCATCAGCTGAAGACTCTGGAATATCCACCGGTGGTAACTCCTCAGGGGTGACCGGTGGAACAGTAGACTCTGTGTCAGAAACAGAATCATAATCAAAAGGCACGGGCTCCAATGGAACGGTAGCAGGAGCCCAACTCTCCCCTGGATCTCCAAGAACGGGATGCTCCACACCCGTTGATATGGCCGGAACCTCCACAAACCGCACATCGCGACTAGTGTACACATCCCGCTTGACGGGATCATACAATCGATAGCCTTGGGACTGGGAGCTGTAGCCAACAAATACCTGTCTTTGGGAAGCTGCTTCAAATTTATCACGGTGAGCCTTGGGAATGTGAACATAGGCATCACACCCAAAGACCCTAAAGTAAGAAACATCGGGCTTAGTCCCAAAGTAAGCCTCAAAAGGTGTCATCCCATCAACGGCCGAAGTGGGGGATCGATTAAGGATGTGGACTGCAGTAGCCACAGCCTCGGCCCACAGAACCTGAGGGGTCTGTCGGTGCTCCATCATGGTGCGCGCCATCTCGATCACACTGCGTTTTTTCCGTTCAAGAATGCCATTTTCTTGAGGAGTGTTGGTATTAGCAAACTCTTGGTGAATACCTTTATCTGCACAAAACCGAGCAAACTCATTAGAAACAAATTCACCACCCTTGTCGGATCGCAAGGTCTTCAACTTCCGGCCCGATCGGTTCTCCTCAAAGAGAAGCCAATCCTTGAAGTGGGAGAAAGCTTCAGACTTTAATGCCAAGAAATAGGCCCATGTCATCCTGCTGTAGTCATCTACGATCAACATGAAGTACGAGCGCCCACGCAAGGACTCGTTCCTCATAGGGCCACATAGATCCGTAGATACAAGCTCCATCGGTGAAGTAGACCGCCGCGAAGCTGTGTGGGGAATGGCATCCCTATGCTACTTTCCACGAATGCAGGAGACACATGGCTGCTGGCTCACCACTATATCCGGCAACCCTCGAACAAGCTGTCCACGAGACGCCCTCCGAGGATAATCATAGTTGAGGTGACCAAACCGAGCATGCCATAACTCTGACTGTGTCTGAGAGGTAAGAAGAAGAGTAGAGAGGGCGGTGGAAGACTTTAATTTATAGATGCCGTTCTCCTCATATCCGGATGATAGAACCTTCCTTGACCCACGATCAAGGACTCGCACCGAGTTACTGTCAAACTCCACCAAAAGTCCAAGGGAACAAATCTTATGAACTGACAGGAGATGATACCCTAAACCTGGTACATGCAAGACCTCTAAGGTATGGGTACCACCACGTCCATCTGGAATAAGCTGCATCTTACCCTGTCCTGCAATAGACACTGAAGAGCTATCTCCAATGAGAATCTGCCCACGCGAGGGTCGCAACTGGGCAACACCATCTGATGAAGGAGTCATGTTCCGGGAGGCACCACTATCAACGATTCACTCTCGAGCCTGGGGAGCCGTCATCGTAGCATCAGAAGCATTCGGTGAAGAGTCCTCAATGACAGCTAGATGAAGAAATGCAGCTGATGAGGGTGCAGCCACCGCTCCAGAATCCTTTGTGTCCTTCTTGTTGGTGTTCTTCTTGTCTTTGTCAGGGCAATCCTTCTTCTAATGGCCAGTCTTTCCACAAATATGACATGTGGATTCTTTGTCCTTGTCCTTGTCCTTGTCCTTCTTTGACTTGTTATCCCCCTTCTTCTTCTTTTGGTCCTTCCCCTTCTTCTGAGAGGCTTGACCTGTCAGCGCCTGCGACTTGGAAGCATTCTGTCCCTTTAGCTGTTCCTCTTGGTCCAAGACCATAGGAACCAACTCTTCCCACCGAAGAGTAGACTCTCGCCCCGAAGCAATAAGGGCGGAGTAGAATGTACCGAATCGTTGCGGCAACTGGGACAATAGTGTGATCGCCATGTCTTCGGAGGAAATCAGCTTCCGCGCATTCTGAATCTGCATCTGAAGCTGTCTTAGCTTGTTGATGTGCTTCCGCAGCAAAGAAGACTTGTTTACGGACAAGGTCCGCATCTGAACCTCCAAAGAAACCCGCTTCATAAGGGTCATCCGGTTGTACATCTGATCAAGCTCCAGCCATATCTCTCGAGCCACCGTCAAGTGCTCGATGTGAGCTATCACGGCTGTAGTGCAAGATAGAAAAAGAAAGGAATGAATCTTGGCATTCAGTTTGTCCCAGTGAGACTGAGCCTTGGCCAACTCCGCACGAGCATCGGAAGAGAGTTTGGACTCATCTCTTACCGAGGGCCGGTCGATCTCCTCCTGTACTAGCTCCGCCAAATCATAGGACTCAAGGATGGCCAACATCGTGACGCGCCAGATGCGGTAGTTGTCGCCGTCGAGCTTCTGATCTGCGGGAAGAGCCGGTAAGACAGGCACCTTCCGGTCCATAATCGTCTGGAACTCCAAGTCAATCTCTGTAGACATCTTCACCTGTAATGCCTTCACAAACGCAAAAGTAGCCCCCTCTGACTGTGAAAACTCAGCCTGCTAGGGCTCTTCCGCGTTCTGAAACTTCTTCACCCGCCGGAGGCGATGAAAAAGCAAAACCTGCACTTGAAAGCTGAAAACTCAAACTTCCTCCTCGTCAAACTGCAGTAAACAGCAGCAAATCCACCACCTAGACTCCTTTCTTGCGCGCCCACGCTCGCTTCAGTCTTGTTCCGTGGCGCAGCCCTCCTGTCTGCCCTCAAACGCTGAAAACGCAAATTTGTGTCGCAATAGAAACTCCTCTTCAGGTTGGTTCTGCGCTCAGTCAGCCCTCTAACACTGCTCTGATACCATGTCAGAGTGCAGTGGTGCGGAAGCATAGGACTGAGAGAGAGAGAACGCAGAGAGAGAAGAGAGAAAAAGAGACAGTGGAAGATGAAGATTTGCTGTATAAAGTGTGCTGAATACAAAGATATGCAGATATATACACGGGCGCAGTGCGCTGGACTGCGTGTCTCCACCTCGACAATGCAACCTGTTGTTCACCTCGAAGTCCGCTGCAGTCTGCACTGTCTCCTGTCTGAAATCTGCGAACAGAGACGGAATCTGCACGTGCCACCAGTCTGTAATCTGCGAGCAGAGAAGTGTAGGAGATTGCTGAAGTCCTCGGCTATTTATAGCCAGGAAACTAAGCGAAAACCAGGGCAGGTCGGCTGCATTAAATGCAGCCGATTGGACTGCAGGCAATGGGACTGCCACGTGGCAGTCCGACTGCACAGTCCGATTGTGCAGCTGACTGCACAGTCTGACTGGACTGTGTAGTCCCGTACAGGCGCTGATCTCTAACATTTACTGTACACTCCATCTAGAGCTTTGCATCAGTTAGAATATTCAAATTGGTGACGTTGGTTTCATTTCCCTTTAGGGAGGTGTAACCAGCCTTCCTCCTTGGATAGGGTGGTAAATAACTTGATTAAGCACTATTTACAGCAATTAACAAATTCACAAAATTGAAATGCACACCATGTAATCTTTAGACATTGGACACCATGTTGGCCTCAAAATTGGCGCTCCTTTTAGTATTTATTTAACTTAATTGAAGAAGAAGTTGATATACAAAGGGATTCTCCCAATCCCTTTCGGTATTTCAACTCCCCTTGCTGTCCAAAATGACCAGTAAGTCTTCAATCTGATTTGCCCCTTGATTCGGGCAATCAATCGGCCTTTACCTGCTTCGATGGAAATGGAAAATGCCGCAAATTCAATGATTTGTTGGTCCCTCCACTTGAGTAGGCTAAAAACAGCTTCAGCCCTGTTGAATCCAAGTCTTGGAGCTTTCAATTTTTGGCATGCTTCTTGAGGCTGCTGCTAAACCCTAATTTCTGTTGCAGATTAGGGTTTATAGCAGAGAAATCTGAAATTTCTCAGCCTTTGGTGATCTCAATGCTGTAATCTTCGGAGCAAGGCTGTAGAAAGGGTGGGAGATGAGAGAGAATGTTGAGTAGAGATAAAATTCAGACTTTCTTTGTGAAGAACTGAAGAAAATCTGTCATTTATTGCTGTTGCCCCGTCTCAACAGCTTGTAGATGCAAAGAACTGAAGAAAATCAGTCATTTACTGTTACTGCCCTGTCTCAACAGCCTGTAGATGCTGTCACCTGTTGTTGATTGGTCCTCTCTTGCCCCTGGCTGCCTCAGAAGGTACTCCAATGGCTGCAAATTAGACCAACAACATCTTCTCCCTCTCTCTTGTAGACTGAATACACTAAAAAATGCCTCTCTAAAGACGTTTTTTAGACTTGCATGGGCATTTTTGACAAGTGGCAGCCTTCCCAAATGGTTTTTCCAGCATTATTCATAATTAAAGATTAACTTCAGTCTTTAACTATTGAAAATTAGTCTAATAATTATTTCGGTGCCCTGAAAAATAATATGACTGGCCAATAATTAAATTGGCTAGGCAACTTCCATTCCCAAGTGTCTCTACACCATCTTTGACCATCAGATTGGCATTAGGTACTATTAAACACCACTTCCCTAGTGTCACCAATAGACACTTATGGCCAAATGAATGACCTAGGTCAACAACGGGCACTAGATACCGCCAAGTACCTTGGGTCTTGGGCTCGTAAATTTACGCTAATCCCAGTTATACCTCACATTTACTTAACCATGTGATTAAAAATTAATCCACATGTTAAGTGAGGTTTCAAAAATACATGTCCTCATGACAGGAGGACACACCACATTTGAGACGATTGGCATTCCTTTTCATCTTAGCCAAGGCAGGTGTCAGGTTTTGTAATCCTTTTGATTTGCATGGGTTGAAACCCCTCTGTGTCTCCTTATGTGTGGAAGAATTGGTTATAAGTCACCATGGAGACTAGGACCAATATGGTATATTAACGTTCATAGAGGAGGCTTTAGAGGCCATACGTCTTAAGGTATTTGTTCATAGAGGAGGCTTTAGAGGCCACATGTTTTAAGGTATTCTTCTTACATTAGCTTCTATTTGATTTGAGCATGTGGTTGGGGCTATCATTCATAATTCCCTTCTATCCCTCCCTCTATACATGATCATTTAGGAGTTGCTTGAGCCTAACTATTCAGTAGGGATACATGGCCTACTAGGTGGTGAGGAGCGAATGGTGCTTGAATACGTGCCTCGTCAGGGGCGAGATCATGCTCGAGCTCCGTGGTTCTTAATGCTAACAACAAACCTCATCTTGAATTTTGTGCAGTTTGTGTGGATGTGAATGGATAGAAACCGATGGAATGGTGTGATCAAGGTGCACCTTCGTCGGTGGGGGCTTGTTCTCAATGGGATTGAGTGAACCTCACGATGGGCTTGTGTTGGTGCGAAAGAGGGAGAATAGAGCAACATAAGACATTTCTAGCCACATGTCATGAAGTGAAACAAGTGGTGAAACTCTTGGAAACTTGTGTGACAAGTGTTGCACCATGAAGATGTCTTACCCGAGTATCATTACCTCTACTATTCGCAAGGTGGTAATGTGCAAGGTAGAGTGAAGTCAATCTCAAAGCTATGCATTGGATGGATAGTGCCCCACGACCCGTTGGAAGATTGAGGTCTTCTTCAGTTCCTTCTTAGTGGTATGTAGTGACTAGAGCTGTTCCTTGGTGAGAATCACACGCAATATGTGTGATTGGGAGTCACATCAAAGGCCATGTGGTTTCAAGCTGCTTGTAGGGGTGTGAAAGTGATTCATGGAGCGTGAAGCCATGTGGGTTGGAAATGCCTTGGAGTAAGACATTCCCAAAGGTGATCCGAGGAATTTTACTTGCCCAGTTTGCTTGGAGTTGCAGATGATTGTGATGCTGATGCTCTTGGTATACGAGTGAGGGTCTTTAGGACCTTGTAGTTGGTCTAGAGGCTATGTTTGACCCTCAGCTTGTGCACGCTAATCATATCCATCAATGGAAGGCTCGCAATGCTACTATGAATGTTGAGTTCATGTAGGGGCTACTACCTGAGTTTAACTCATAACTTAAAACTCTTTTCTATAGCATTCGATTGTTGGAGTCATTTTCTTGACCACTATGTGGCGAGAGATCGAACCCGGTGATCAATCTCAATCATGAGCTGTGGGAGTTCTCCATTAAGGAAAGGGATAATTTGAAAGTCAAGATGGCTGAATATAGGCGGCTACTTGTTGAGTCACCACCATTGGCTCACCGAAGGTAGATGATAATTAGGTCACTGTGTTTTCAAACAAGCTGTCCTCAAAGTACATCCACTTCTTCATTAGGTTCTTGGCACCACATAACTAACATCAGCTCCTCCTCCTCTAGCATTGACATCCATGGTTTAGAGGGGGTCACTTTCCCCACATGGTATATGCATGTTTCGGCATTGTCTTCTTGTCTTTGACATCAATGTCCCCTCCCTCTTGTATTATCCTTTTGAATTTTCAGCCCATTAAAAAAAAAAGGCCAATGCCAAATCTCAATTTTAAATTCCTAGCCTCTATGAACCTGAACATGTTGAAACTTTCCACAACCCTCAATCAAGATGTTGAACGGTCATTGATTTGTTTCTCTAAATCCTTTTGACACTAAAAGTCATGTCCAAGGGGCAATCTGATTAAAGGTCACCTTTTGGACGCGGGTAGGTTGGGCAGGCACATCGAGCAGGCAGACAGAAAGCAGCAGTCAGGTAGGCATGCATGGGTAGCATGGGCAGTACAAAAAGCATGGGCAGCAAGCGGGCAGGCTTGTGTAGTTGTCTAAGCCTAGTTGGATTGTCATGTAGCAAATAGGCTGTGAGCCAGTATTTATTGTCTGACCTGATGTTTTTCTCTTGCTTTTCTGCCTGTTTATAGGTGCTGCTCCGGTGCGGTAGGGCTGTCTTGTACTTGAGAGTGTGACCTCCAGGCTGAGTGTATACACACACAACAGCCCCTTGTACCTTTTCTGCCCAAATTTATTTAGTGTTCCTGTGTGTGTGTGTAAATCTTTTGTGATCAGTCCATGCATCCACTTCTGCAATGCTGCACTCTAAACAAATCAAACGTCTCTGGACTATATCTATCCCAGGTACCTAGGTGAAACCAGCCTTGATTCGGGGGGAAAAGGGTGGTAATGATATTTAACACTAATTACAGCAAGCATAAAATACACAAATATGGAAATACACTTTTTACCACTTAATCTTGGACAATGGACCCATGTTGGCCCCAAAAATTGGTGTCGCTTGTGGTATGTCTTTGACTTATATTGTTAAAGGTTGAAGTATACTGAGATCCAGCTTGATCTCCTTCAATCTTCAATACATCTTGCTGTCCATAGCAACCAATAAGCCTTAGTTGGTAAACCCTAATTTCTGCTCTATAAATTAGGGTTTAGCAGTAGAAATTCTTCAATTGCACCCTCATGGGACTGAATTTGGCTGAGCCTGATCTCCTTCAATCTTCAATACATCTTGCTGTCCATAGCAACCAATGAGCCTTAGTTGGTAAACCCTAATTTCTACTCTATAAATTAGGGTTTAGCATAAGAAATTCTTCAATTGCATCCTCATGGGACTGAATTTGGCTGAGGGCTCTTGATGGAAGCTGTGAGTTGTTTGAGAGAATAGAGGTGAAGTTGGAGAGAGAAAAAATTCAGAGTTTCATTGCTAAAATTGGGTGAAGCTTAATGCTTCTCTATTGTGAATGACTGATTGATTGCAGGCCACCATTAACAGGAGCCCCATATGCATCCGCTTGCCCTTGTGGGCCCCAAAATTGTTGTCATATGCTTGTAGACAGCCTACAAGGGCTGTCACCTACATCTAATGGCCTCTTGATCAGCTTGGGCAGCTCTTGATAGTCTCCAATGGCTGGAAAATTGCAGTAGTAGCTCTCTTTCTTCTTCTCCTAACCCCACAATGCTAGAATGAGGCTCCACTAGCTTCTAATAGCCTTTCCCTCACTTGCATGGGCAAGTTTTGCCCAGTGGTAGCCTTCTAACTGCATTTTAAAGCAGTTTTCAGCCCAATTAAATTAGTTTTCAGAATTAAATTTTGAAAATTAATTTAATTATTAAGTCTTGCTCAGAAAAATTATTTTAGTAGCCAACAATTACCTGACTAATATAATTTATTATAACTTTTGCCTATGACATCCATTGACATCTCAGTCTTTGGCTTGTCATTGTGAAATAACTAACTTGCACATCACATGTGCACCTTATATTTGTACATTTGATTAACACTTAATCAAATGCTAAGCAAAGCATCAAAATTTCACATCCTTGTGACATACCCGTTGGCAGTTGTCCTCTTAAACTTTTGCTAGTGTCTCCCACTTTCCAACCTAGTTTTGCTCTTTACCATGACTCACATTATGTGGATGCCTCCCTTTTAGAGCATGTACAGCTTCTGATGTA
The DNA here is from genome assembly GCF_053477565.2 of Lygodium microphyllum. Taxonomy (NCBI): domain Eukaryota; kingdom Viridiplantae; phylum Streptophyta; class Polypodiopsida; order Schizaeales; family Lygodiaceae; genus Lygodium; species Lygodium microphyllum. Next base: position 102,603,648 of record NC_141150.1, on the reverse strand, counting down.
GTCATTTCTATCTGCGTTTTGCTGCTGATCAATCTCCTACATGTCATGCAAGAAGTTGAGTATGAATCGCATTGAGACTCTGTTAAGTCATTGGGGAATCCATGATCTTGGCCCATAACAAGCCAATTGCAATCACAAATCTGAAAGCTCGGAACCATCATCAGCTGTAAATTAGCTTTTTGTACTTTGAACAGCCAACTTTCTTGTTAATCTAAAGAAACACTATGAGGGGCGCCAAGTTTGGGACCAATAGGTCTCATCATCTTAGTGTGGGACTACTCTAGCTTGGCTATTGAGAGAGCTATATTTGTTGATTTACTGTCTAGGTTGATTGTGTTTGCAAATATGTCTGCTTCTTGTAAGGGTCATATATAGGAAATCGGACTGCAATAAACAGCCAATAAACTTCATTTGTTTGTTTTTCTACTGCAATTTTGTTTTGGAAGTTTTGTTGGCTTAGCAAAGATGAGTTCATGATGATAATAGATAAATATTTACAATTTCTATTTGGTTGACATGTGATGTTCTTCACAAATTAAATTTTTGTAAAGGACAGCCTCATGATTTAGGATTATGTGAGCAACATTACCTTTCTAAGTCCTTTTTGCTTGTATTTCATATCTAGTGTTTTGTGCTAACTTTCCTTTTACAAGCAGGCTTATGAATCACGGAGAGACTCTCAATTAGCTTTGGTTCATGAAGCTCTTATAATGCTTGCGCAAGATGAGCATAGACACACTTTGGAGTGTTTACATTTTTTACAACCATTTATAAGGCATGTGTTGATACAGCCATCGAAATGTGAGGTTCATTCTAGTGTATGCCGAGAACTACATTATAATTTGGCATCACTTGCTTCCTTGAGGTCTGATTCAGGCCTTGTAATGCTACAAGTTTTACTACACTATGCCACATATTGTTCATTGAGTTTGGCTCAGGTATTGCTACATTTTTTCTCAGCTCAAACATAAAATTTTGGTTGAAAGGTTTTGTTAAATTATTGATTTGCTTCAAGAATCCCTTCAAACAGTCTGCTGACAGGTGATAGCAACTGAGGCAAGTTTAAAGTTGACAGGCTAAACAAAGATAATCACATGCTTACTTGTTGGTAGGCTTTTCTTTTGATGTTAAAACCTTATCACTTGAAATTGAATAAAGGTGCAGGTGCTAAGGACATTCTATTGATGATTGATATCAAGTTTTAGTATACACAGAGATGCATGACACCAACTATACACAAGTAGTAATAAGCTGCTGCAAAGAATTCAGACAGTATAAATGGCTGTCTTTGTGGTTCTGTACTTCTTTCTATCTTACAATTTTGCATATTTTCTTCTTGTCTTGATACACTAGTCATGAAAGTTTTATTTTGATTTTGACCTGGGCTGGACTGCACAAAGACCTATTTAGTGCTTAGTTAAAATTTTGCATCATAAAAGTAATGGCTTTTCCCTTGGAAATGGTGGCTTCAGCCAACTTTTGAGCATGTGCACATCTTTCTGCACACTGCTTATAACCTGTGATGCACTATTCAAAGGAGTCGATTCCATTCCATTTTATTTTTCTCTCATTTAAAATTTATAAAGACGAATTAAGCTCATAACATGCAAACGAAAGACCTCCAAGACTTCTGAGTAGCATGATCATATTTCAATCCTATAGAGCTGCAAAGTTGATTTTTTTCTTTTTCTTTATGCTTATAACGACTAAATGATACTTGGAATTGATAAATAAACTTAAGAACAAGATTAGGAGTCAGATAGCGACTTGGTGTTCTTGATGTTATGCCTTTGACCACGTGTAGCCATGGAGGTTGAAGAGGATGAAGTGGTTGATGGAATAAAGATGGAGATGGTGTAGAATGTGTAGAAATATGCTAGGGTTTGCAAAAGATAACACTTAGTGTACGAACACGACTAAAAACATAGATAACTCAAATAGAAACGCAAAACGCAAAACACAAAAACACAAACAGAGAAGAAAGAGAACTGTGAAGTGAATGAATGAATGCTGTAAATGAAGGAAAGATTGTACAAGATGCTTAAGGGCAGAGTTGTCCAACAACTGATGGCTCTCATGGGAGTAGGCTGAGGGAGTAGTTGGATTGTGACATCCACGGGAGATGGATCCCAAGTGCTATAACCACTACTCAGAGCTGAGATGATGCTGAAAGTGGAGGGGCAGCAGGCTGGAAACTAAAACGTGACAATCTCTGGGGTTGGAATTGGTAAATGTAGCAATGTAATTGCTTGAAGATGATGATAGTTTCTGTGATGGGTTGGACAGCTTCTGGAGGGAGAGCTGATGGCGGAAACTTGCAAGACAAGTTTGAGGCCAACCCTTGGTTTAAGAAAAAAATGCATATCTTATATTAGAACATTTTAAAAATGTTTTGGTACATTTCACATCCTCAACATTGCATTTCCATGCAACTATGCTGATAAATCCTCATCAAATGACAAAGAGTAACACCCTTCTTGGGGAGAATCTCATCATTGATATAGACATCGGCATTCTATTGAGCTAAAGAATGCATTATAAACTGATTAACTCTATAAAACAGCCCCAAAACATGTGAGTTACCTACAATTTCATTAAACAACGGTCCTAGAAAGTGTCTATGTCCCATGAGCCATACCTAATTTGGGAGGATCCACTCATCTTTAAATAGACATGCTGCCACTATTCAACACTACCTGGGTATCTATGATCTATCTAAATGTCATTGTTGTGTATACTATGATGAGTCATTATCGTTGTATATTATGTACTAGATCATCCATGATTTGAGAGAGGGTTTTAGTAGATTAGTCACTTTGTGTGTGATCAGTTGTATTAGTGGGTTGTGCATTTTTTTTCCAATAATGTTTAGTGGGCACTAGTTTATTTGCCCTGGAATGTGGCCACTTGTCATTATTTGGACTGGCCAACTGCATATTGTTGGGCCTCTTATCAGCTGGCCGACTTTTTCATGTTGGTAGCCTAGGCCCTATATATAGGCTGGGCTCCCTCGACGCACTGTTGTATCTGTTCAGTCCCTCGTCTTGGTACATGGATTCCATTTTTCGAGCATCCTTTTTATGAGTTCTTTTGTAGTGTTCTTATTTTCTTTGCAGTCTCTTTCTTCTCTCGTGTTGTGCAGTCTACTACAGCAGTTTCACATGCTTTTGTCACTGCACCCACTTTTGATAGTTTCTACATGCATCCACACCACCCCATGGAGAATGGTGTCAAAATGTAGTGGTCTATCTCAATAAAATAACATATGCTTAATACCAAGGAAAAACTCTAAATACTCGAGGCCACCACAATGAGAAATTCACATAGTGCCACATCAATTCACTGTTACCACATCAATCGTGTGATCTGCCTCACACCCACAATCAGCAGATGGGTGTAGAGTCCATATGTCCACACATATATGTTCCTTTAATAGTGAAAAGGCTTAGGTTTTGAAGGATATGTAAAAAAGAAAATTCAAACCCCCACACAATGCATACAATCTCTAATGCTTTCATAGATACTGTGCTTCTCTAGATGTTTTACCTTACCTACAATCCAAGCTTGCAAGCCTTACATCGATGGCCATCCTAGTGATGTCAAGACTAGTGGCACATTGTGAGTAGAAGAAAGCATTCAATGTAAACAAACACACAATCACTGCATCCAAACAGTCAATGTATTTAAACATACATTAGTTTTGTACTTTTCATATAAGTTTCTTTTAATGGTTTGTCCACTTTGTGTAGGATCAGTTTGCATATGGCCTTGGCCAGCTCGTAGGACCCACAATGAGTGGTTAACCATGAATATAATATAGAACCACATATTGCTAAAATTTCAGCAACTGGCACTTGCACTTGTGGAATACTTTACCTCTTTTAAGTATCCTTAGAGAACTAGCATCACAAAACAATTAACCCAAAACTAGACATATCTGTATGAACTAACTTTGCCTTCCAAGGGATTTGTCCATCTCAATCACGAATTCCTTGGTTAATGTCCAATTTACAACAAGGTTGTACAAATCATGTACCATTCTTGTAACCATTGAATGTGACCTATCACATAAGGAAACCAAAAGTATATTGCCATTCAAAACAGTGATGTGTTTCAATATTCATTTAGGGCATGTTTCTCTTGGAACTTGTGATCTATCCCAACATGCCATGGATTTCTACATGCATCCACGACATCACATTAAGGATGGTGTCAAAATCTGGTGGTATATCTTAGCAGAAAAGCATATGCTGAACACGGAGAAGAAGCTCTTTGATAACAAAAAAAAGCTTAGTTGGTGTTTAGGAGGTGACACATGTTTTTGACTCTTTAGGCCTTGAAAAGGATGATTCAGTGGAAGCAAGAGAAAGCATAGTTCACTATCGTGCTAAAGGAGGTCATGAAGTGAGCAATGGCAGCATATTAGTAGTAGGTATTGAAGGTGTAGGAAAATAGAGAAAATACGATTAACGTTTTGATCAAGCACTCAATTCTTAGAAGTATTGCTATGACAGATAGAATGAAAGAAGCAATCATATGTAGCATACACAAAAGCTTCTGAATTCGTGAATGACACTTACAAGAACATGAACACATGGGCCTTGGTGAACTATAATCAGCTGCTCAACAACAATCCATATCATATTACCATTGCTCTACATTGTAGCCCTTCCAAAGCCTTATTTGGTGCCTATACATTTGCTAGCAAAGACATAACGTAGTTGCATCTCCAAGTTCATTCAAAAGCATGGAAAAGGAATCACAAACAAAGACATCTCATATGAAAATAACATAAGCCCTTGATTGTGCCCAAGGAAATGGAGCAATCATCTTGCATAATGTTGGCAAGTTGTCACATCTGAGTGACATTTGACTCTTGCTTGTTCCTTTAGAACCTATAGCAAAAATCTTAAAAACAAATGGTAACACATTAGCAAGGTTAGCCAAAAAAGAAAAAGAAAAAAAGAAAAACAAGGCATGAATCTATATATGAACATGCATGTTTAATCAATAGTGAAAAGATTTAAAGAATACTTGGAAAAATAAAATTCAAACCCATGCAATGCATATGATGTCCAATGCTTTTAGAGTTATAGTGCTCCTCTAGATGTCTTACCTAACCTATAGTCTAAGGGCCGCTCGCAAACCTTACACCAATGGCCATCCCGTGGATGCTAAATTTGGGGGAACATCGTGACAATAAGAAAGCATTCAATGTAAACAAACATGCAATGAGTGTCCAAGCATGCACTCAATGCATTTAAACATACATCACTTGTGCACTTTCTACTATGTTTCTTTGAACGGTTCATCCCCTTTGTGTATGGCCATCCTTAAGGATGCAAAACCAATTACCAACCATGAACATAATAAAGTACTTGATTTATCTGAATCACATATATTGTTGTATTTTCAGCAATGTGAACTTGCAGTCGTAGAAAAATATACCTCTAAGTTCCTTAGAGGACTAAGTTGAGCTACAAAATCTGACTTTTGATTGTCATATATTTTTGGCACATTAGACATCCCCCAAAAGGCATTTTTGCCATTTTGCACTAGACACAAGACTTCTTTAGGCTCCAACATGTAACATAAAAGGGACTCGATGTGCACACCTCTATTCATCCCTAGTATCCTCAGCCCATAGTTGCTGCCATCATCATTACTTTCACTGTCTACCATCATCCAGAGGAGCATCCTCAGCTGCCAGCCATCTGCCCTTGTTGTGAAGGCTGCCGCTAGCCTGTTTGGTATCCTTTTGGAGCTATTACCAGCATCCATGTGGCATCCTGCTGCTGCATTTCGGCTGCCAGCATCATGATCATCATCTGCTTTTGTTTTGGGGGTCCTCCAGCTATCACCAGCTGCCTGACCTTCATACAGCTGCATTTTTTGCTTCCAGCCAGCAGATGACCTGTTTCATATTGACATTTGGCAACTTGCAGCTGTGTTCTGATCTGAACTGCTTCAAATTGCCGATTTCGTCATCTCTAGGTCTGCGTTTTTCTGCTACAGCTCTTAACAGCATATTTTGCATCCTCCACATCAGATTTTTAATAATCTTCATCCAAGGCTGGCCCTCGTTGCTGCATGACATCACCCTCAGCTCCAATCTACTCTATCTATATCAGTTCTGTTGGTATCACTGGACTCAGGATCCATACATAGAGGATGTCACTCTCCCAGACACTAATATTAGGGTTTTCACTTGGTCATAATTATGGTGCATTAATCCGTAGTTTAGTCTCCTTAAAACAGCCCCAAAAAGCAATCAATGCAAAATTACCAAAATTAAATGGCTTTATTTTTGATAGGATGAATGCACCTCCAATCCTCTATAAATAGGAGTCTTGGTGCATACCATCTCTGATATCACTCTTGACCATCAACAATGAGCGTCTCTCCCTCACAGTGCTGCCTAGACCCCTACCAGAGGACATTGCCAAACATTGGAGGACCCTCACTAGCTGCTGCCACACATCCAGGAGCTGTCCGGCCTGCCGCCACCTGTTCTAGAGGCTGTCTACAGCAGGTGACATGAGTTTTCAGCTGGCAACTTCATCCTTCTTGTTGCTTCATTCCATCAGTTTTCAGGCCACCTTGCTGTTCATGATCTTCTCTAGCCTGTCATGTGCACAACAACTGCTGCATTTTGCAGATTTGGAGGTCTACACCAATAGTCAACACCTTTTTTCTGCTGTGTTTTTACTCCAGACTGGCTGCACAGCAATTGACTTGATTGTTTCCTTCAATTTTAGTTACTACATCTTTACATCAGCCACAACTGCGTTTTTGATTGCTGGACGTCTGTACATATTGCTGCCATCATCAGCCATTATTATGCCCCAATAGATTTCAGACTGCTGCTGCCTTTTTGGGATCCATTCGAGTACGATACACGTTGACACTCACTTCTTCAGCCACCTTTGTCTCGGTTCTAGAGACATGGAGGTTTGAGGCCCATTGATCGTATCATCTTCATTCATTAGCATTCAGCATTCTACAGATTGTGCTTTACATGTTTTTATACACTTGCTTTTCAGTGTTTGCCATACCATTTCTTTACAACACCCTCCTTCAGCCTGCTCCCATGAGAGTCAGTGATTGCTGGATGTCTCCACTCCTTGAGCATCCATGTACGCATTATCTTCTTTACTCATTCATTTTCAGCATTTCATTTACTCATTAGATACTCCTTTTCCTCTTTTTGCATTTGTGTTCTTGTCTACATTCACTATGTTTTAGTTGTCTTTGTGCACTCATTGTTTTCTTTGTGTAAGCCTTAGGATAACTACACAAAGTAGCATCACAAGACAACATACCGAAAAACACACATTTTTGTATGGACTATCTTTGCCTTCTAGGAAATTTTACATCTCAATCATGGACTCCTTGACCGAAATCCGAGTACCAACAAGGGTGTGCCAATTCTTGTAACCATCATATGACCTATCTCTTGAAGAAACCAACAGGATGCTTCCACACGAAACATTTATCTATTTCAACATTCATTCATGGCCTATTGTCTCTTGGAGCATATGATCTCTCCCAATATAAAACCCATGTCTTATTCCTACATGCAACGATGAGACACCCAATTGAGAATGATGACAAAGTTTGATGGTCTATCTCAACAAAACAATAGATTCTTAAGGTGGGGAAGAAAGCTCTAAACATGCTATGCTGCCACAATGAGAGATTCACACATGGTCACATTAGTTGCGTGACCCATGTCACACCCACAATAAAGAGATGGGTGTAGAGATCAGCCCACTACCATATGCAAAAGCCTCCATTTGAAGTACATGACTGATCCTTGCAAGAACATGAACATGTGGGCCTTGGTAAGTTGAACCAATTGTCCAATAGTAGTCCATATCATATTTTTATTACTCTAGCTTGTGGCCCTTCCAAAACCATGTCTTGTTGTAAGCACTGGGAAGAACGTGAGAATGACAATACTTTGAGCTTAACCAAGTCCATCAATTATCACCATGAAAATTAAGAGAGAGTAGAGTAGTTTATTATCGTCCACGGAAGGCTAAATTATGACCCATGGGACCTTTCCAGATATACAATGATTCTCCTTCCCCATGGTAGGAAATGGTAGCTATGGTGAAAGAACAATCTATGCAGCGTGGTTCTCCCGAGAGCGTAATATGCGGGTGATGAGAGTCCCTAACTTTGATACAGGAGTAGTAGTCAGTAGTCAGAAACTGGTGAAGTGGCCCCTGTAAAGGGATATCAAAGTCAGCCTGTATGTGTGCATATGCTGGGCATGTCATAATCATGTGCTCCTCTGATTCTACACTTTGTCGTCCACACAGCTTGCATAACCTCGTCTCTCTTGCCTGTCCACTCCATGCACCTGTCTCGATCAATAAAGTGTGTGATCAAGTTCGAAGTCGTGCAATACTCCATCTAAATACCACTGAGAGCGGGTTGGCTATGTATGGCTGTGTGTGTGCCTCTGCCTGCATGTAGGATTCCCAACATGAAGGATAGATATGCATACTGGAATAAGCAAGTTTGCCATTTGCTCCCTTGCTTTGATGTTTTTCTTGATATGCTCGCAAGAGGTCTAATTGAAATGTGTCTATGCATATATCTTTGGATACCATATCTAGATATCTATCCACTCCCCACCTTTTAAACCATTTTCACATATCCAACACCCATCCTGTTGAAAGCACTTTACTTTTCCACTCTTCTGTAGGTGTGTGCTAGCATCCCATGCCCGTTTGAGGAGCCTATTGTCATCCATTTGACGTATTCGGGTGGCATATCTCAGTACTCGGATCATAGCATGTACCTCAATTGGCCGACGGCCAGTTTCCAAAAGCATAAGTACATATGGTGTGGTGCTTTTGATGCCCAAATGTCTACAAATAAAAGCTTTTTGCAACTTCTCAATGTCGTTCCATGCAGATGAGGAGATGCTCCCCCCCACACTTCCACTCCATATAATACCGTCCGTAGAACATATGCATCAAAAATCATACAGTGAATTTTCTAGCATTTATCTTTTGTACGGCTGTAGTTGTTTTCAAAGTGATAATACTTGCTTTTCCCTGCTGCTAACCGCCGCTCCACACATGTATGCCATTTGTGGTTTGCAGATATCTCAATCCCCAAGTATTTGAAAGTAGATACTACCTCTATAGACTGTCCCGCAAAATGTACTTTTGGTGGGGTCTTTGATTGCTTGGTGCGCATAGCCATTAGCTTTGTTTTTGATACATTCTCCGTCAAACCACTATCTTAACAAAACCGTTCAAGAATCCCCATGAACTGTTGCATACGTTCCCCAGTATATGTAAAGAAGACCACATCATCTGCATAAAGCAGGAGCAAGATGGCAAGCATACCAATATGCGGGCTTTTGGCTTCCTCTTCATTCATAGCTGTGAGAAGTATTTTCTCTAGCTTATCAATGCATAAACCAAATAAGGTAGGGGAGAGCGGGCAACCTTGTTTGACTCCCATATTACTCTCAAATACTTGTGACAATTCGTTGCGACCTCTGAGGTGGCACACCACTGGTTGATATATCCTGTAAATTCCCATGCATAGATCATTTGGGACCCCTAATTCTTGCATTCTTGGTATGGTGTTAAAAGCCTTCTTAAAGTCCACAAAACAACAATATAAGGTTGCTTCCTCAAGCCAACTCTCATCCATAAGCACACGTAAAGTAACCAAATGGTCTATGGTGTTATGACCAAGGCAAAAATCTGCTTGTCCATAAGCTCGTTTGTTATTACTTTCTACCCATTTACTCAATTGCATTTCCAAGATAGTGCTGAATAGCTTTGCCATGGTTGCACTGACCATAATCATGCGGTAGTTTGTGAGCAAATTGCGATCTCCTCCCTTATACAACGGTTGTATCCAATTCTCTTGTCATTCTCGGGGAAAACCATATGCAAAAGCATAATGTATCACATGTAACATAAATAGTCTCGTCTCCTTTGTTGTCCATTTCAACATCTCCATATTCAACAGCAAAGTATCACATGCTTTTCCATTAGCCATCTTGTTGAGGGCTGCCTGCAATGTTTCTAAAGTGAATAGAGCACTAAATGACTGCGTATGTACATCACATTTGATGGGCTGTATCCCTTTATGCATGTAAAGTTCTGTAACATATGATAACATGTCAACATCTGTAAAATCCCTCATAACCTTTGACCGTTTGGTTTGCAATTTTCTCCATGCTTGCCTTAGACATTTCTCAAACTCCCTAGCATCTTCACTTTCTTTGGCCACTACATATTGGCGTCGCTTTTTATGCGTGAGAGCATTGTATCGTTTTTCGTCCGCACACACACACACACACACACACACACACACACACACACACACACACACACAGAGAGAGAGAGAGAGAGAGAGGTCAATACTATGTTGAGAGGGAAACCCCCCTCTCTCCCTTTTGAGGAATTTATTGAAACAAACCATGGGAATCGAGTGTCTGAACCATACACAAAAGGGCTAATTTGTTGCAATTTTGAAAATTAGGATTTTGAAACCCTAATTTCTCCGAACTCCGGGTATCAAGTTTATTTTCATCTTTAGTGCTTGGATTAGATCAAACCAAGTAGAAAGTGCTTCTTGGATGAGAGATAGATAGGAGAATACAAAGCATGTGGTTGAAATTTCAGCATGAGAGCTTATTCCAAATGAAGAGAGAGACCTCCAATATATAGGTGTGGGGCTTGGGTGCTCAAAAGTGAAAAGTAGAGGTTACAACTGACAAGTGTTTACTGAAAATGACAAGTATAGGGACACTTGCCTCTTCAAAATGACACATTTCCTATTCTAGATACCACATGTCGTTTTTTTAGAGAAAGAAGCTTCCAAATCTTTTACGCTAAAAATATCTCAAATGGGTAAGAATTTGAGATAGCTATTGAAGACAAAATTGTTCCTTGTGAAATTCCAGAGCCGTTGACGTGAACAGAATTTCCATTTGAGCAACTTTCAAAAATAGTAATCTCCTAAATTTTAGGAGTTGCCAAATTTAGCTTCTAGAGAGCTTCATTATATAGGTTCACAAGTTCATGGTTTGTTTCTTTAATCATGAGCATCTGGTTTCACTCTTTGAAACCACTCATTATATGGGCTTCTAGTCAATGTGACTATCTGAGTGTAAAAGCCTTAGTCATTTGAGCTTTCCTCTCAATCTAATGGCTTGACTAAACTTTTAATTTCTCTTTGGCATCTCGTCAATGACGATCCAAGTATAATTATAGGGTGTTCTAACCATTGACCACCCTTAAATAGAAAGATGAACATTTAATTATATTTTGAAACACTTAAATAATACAAATCACATTTCAAAGTGCATGAGCATCAAATTAATTTGAAATTATTCAGGCAATATATCTTCATAGCAATTGATATACAAAAGGTTTGTTACACTTGTGCCAAGATACATTTGCCAATACACTCAAGGTAGCAACATCACTATCTACATTCAAAAGCATGGTAAAGAAACTAGGAACAAAGACATCTCATATAACAATTACATAAGCCCTAACTTTGTGACATTGAACTCTTGCTTGTTCCTTTAGAACCTAAAGCAAGAGTCTCAAAAACCAATTGGTAATCCAAGCAATGTTAGCCAAAAACCAAACTAGGCATGAATCCACATATCACACCACATGTATATGCTTTCACAAGCACTATGCTCTTTAAGAAGCTCTATCCAACAACAATCTAAGGGCTGCGTGCAAGCCTTGCGCTGATCACCACTCCATGAATGCCACGATTGATGGTATATCATGAGGATAATAGAACATTGAATGCAAAAAACCATGCAATTGCTGCATCCAATGAATGAATCTAGACATGCATTCAAACATACATAGTCTTGAATGTCCACATAGTTGTCTTTTAATGGCTTATCCACTTTGCGCTTGGCCATCTTGTTGAGGCCATAACTAGTGGTTAACTATGAACATAATAAACTACTTGATGCTGTGAGAGTGTGCAATAGAAAAAGGAACTTGAACAGAGAGAGAAGAAGACAGTAGGAAGATGAAGGAAGAAAGAAATCTGCACAGGCTGAAATAAATGCTGAATACAAATGGAAGGACCGATCAAGGGAGTCTGAGGCATTATGTTGAGGGCACTCGATGTGGTTGGAAATGATGACAACAACAATAGCATTGGAGACAGAGGAGTATGTTGAAGTTGGAGGAGCAGCCTGCTCTTAGAAAAATTGAGGAATCCCTGAATCTTGCATGAGCTTCTGATACCACTAAGGAATGATGATAGGCTCATCTTGCTGCAAAGGAGAGTGAAGAAGCCTCTAGTACCTATAAAGCACTTGTTTGTGAATGGGACTCCTTCTTCACCTTGGGAAGGTGAATCCTCCTCACCCAATGAAAGAAGACTCCTTGCTTGATGGCTCAATCTCCCTAAAGGAAACCTGAGGAGATGGGAAGGGTTAGAAATACTCGGTGATGAAGTAGTAGATGAAGAAGCCATGGAGGGTGGAAGGGGAGGGTGTAGGGGAAGGAGGGGGAGGAGTTCTAGAATGAGGAAGGGGTGCCAAGGGATAACCTGGAAGAGAGGGGAGGGGTTGATGGTGGGGAAAGGGGGGTGTTAGTTGAAGTCGAAGAACCACCCATAAGAAAAGAACCGTTAATTGGGTCTTTGGAAGCCATAGCCTCATCAAAGATCACATCCCTGCTCACCTCCATCTTTTGAGTCGTTGGGTCGTAGAGCCGATAGCCCTTTGTGGTCGTAGTGTAATCAACAATTTGACTTGGAATCGAGTTTGCTTGGTCTTTTCTTCTTGTCCACATGGACATATACCTTGTATCCAAAGTTGTGAAAGTGCAAAATTGAAGGCTTCTTTTTAAAGAAGGCTTGGTAGGGAGTTATATCTTGCACTGTCGAAGTAGGTGACTTGCTGTGGATATGGACTATAGTAGCAACTGCCTCACTCCATAAGGAATGGAAAAGAGCTCTGTGTTCCAACATTGATCGGGCCATCTCAAGCATGGTTCGATCGGCACACTCCAACACACCATTTTTAGATGGTGTTTTTAGATGGGAATATTTCACTTGAATACCTTGATCTCTACAAAGCTTAGAAAATAGTTTAGAACAAAACTTGCTGCCATTATTGGCTTAGACACCGTGAACTTTGAAGGAGATTTGCTTCTCCACAAATACCTTCCACTCGTAGAAGCAAGAGTACACCTTGCTCTTGTACCCCAAGAAATAGGGCTATACATAACGACTAAAGTCAGCAACAATTAGCATAAGGTACTTGGCCTTCCCAAGGGAGGCTATGTCCATAGGTCCGCAAAGATCGATGTGGACCAACTCAAGCCTTGTAGATACCCTTTGAGTAACAACTTGTGGATGAGGTGGTCTATGCTGCTTGCCCCAAGCAACTAGGGCATAGTGTGTGAATGGGAGGGAAATTTGGAAGTCCCTCAATCATCTTCCTCCTCGAATCCTGCCAAGTAGCATTGAGATTCAAATGCACATAATGAGCATGCGAAAGCAGTCCAAGCTCGTGTGAAGTCCGTGCAACAACGGTTGTGAGTGTGTAGAGGCCACTCTCCTATGTACCTGTCCAAAGAGCAGCTCCAAAAAATGCATCCTCCATTGTAATTGCATCTTGATTAAAGATGACTCAAATACCTAGCTAAGTAGACCGTAAACAAAGAGAAGGTTAAAGCCAAAATTGGCTACATAGAGAACTTTGGCCGAAGAAGAATGTTGATCGGGCAAGAAGAGAACGGTCCCCTCTCCATGCACGAGGACTGAAGAGTTGTCACCAATGGTGATGGATCCTTCTTGTCTTTCTATTTCTTAGCTTGTGGCTTCCCCTTCTTCTTCCCGCCCCTAGAACCTGCAGTAAAAGCCTTTGTGGAGCTGAATCCACTAGTGCCCACTTCTTTGAGACGCTCATTATGCTCTAAGACAAGCGGTGAAAGCTCCTTCCAAAGAAGCGTATCCCAGGTCCTCCAAGTTAGAAGGCTGGTGTAGAAGACATCGTACATAGGAGATGGTAACCGAGTCAATGGAATCATGGCCATATCCTTCGAAGATATCATTCTCCCGAGGGACGTAAGCTTGTCCTACATATCCTCCAATTTGTGGTTGTGATCCTTCATAGAAGGAGAGCCATTAACAATGAGTATCCAAAGCTTCTTCTCCAAGTAGATCCCATGGGCAAACGTCTTTTGATGGTAAAGAGACGCAAGCATCTTCCACACCTCCCATGTAGTCTTCAATCTATGAACATAAACCAACATAGAATGTTTCAAACTCATAAAGAGAAAGGATTGGGCTTGAGAGTTGAGCCAATCCCAAAGGGCTGCACAATCCGTTGATGACCCATGTGCGGGGTCTTTCATGGGCCGGGGAATAGGGCGAGAAATAAACTCCCAAAGGTCAAAGGTGTCGAGAATGCACTTCACCTTACACGACCATAGAAGATAGTTGGAGCCATCCAACTTGTCTTCTTTGGGCAAAAAAGGAAGCACGTGCACCTATACAATGAGTGCCATGTAAGGCATCCTTAGGCCAGTAGACCGAGTCTTATGAGAAACATGGAGGGAGGGAGGAGGAGAGGGGTGCTTCAAATGAGGAGTCCAAATAGGGGACTATGACCTCCGATAATCTCACCGTCTCTTAAAGGAATGATGAGAAACCTTATCCTTTGTGTTAGTAAAGCTGAAAAACTGGTGTTGAGCCAGAAAGCTGATGACTGGGAGAGAAAACTTATCACCTATAGTCAAATGACTATCGCATGGGCTGGAAAGCAGTCGCCTCTAGTAGAAGACTGTTGCTTGGTATGTAGAACTTGTTCACAACAGTTGGGGAGGGTGCCAGGGTAGTAAATATGAGGACAACAACTTGTGTTTTGGGGGTTGCGTGGTCTCTTGGTTGAATAGACTGCACTATGTCCACTCTCAGGTGATGATACCATGTGAGAGTGTGCAATGGAAGAAGGAACTTGAACACAAAGAGAAGAAGACAGTAGGAAGAAAGAAATCTGCATTGACTGAAATAAATGCTGAATACAAATGGAAGGACTAATCAACCCTTTCACGCAGCTCGAGGCATGAGTAAGGGCACTGGATCTGGCTGCAAAATGATGAGGCAGCAGCAGCATTGAAGATAGAGGTGTATGCCCAACCAGGTGCCAGTAAGATGGATAGCATTTCTAATAACACTTGAACCAGATGTTTTTTAGCTTTTTAATAATGCGCTCCACTTGAACTCGTGTGCTTTTTGACAGGATGGAATTTCTTTGATATGGCTGATTGCAAAAGCACTGTAATTTTTTGCTAGGCTAGTCATTTGCTTAGCTGATGGTCCACCTAATACCACTTGAACACTGTGCTTATTGGCAAGATGGAATTAATGTTTCTTTGGTATGGTTGCAAAAGCACTGTAATTTGTATCTAGGCTAGTCTTTGCTTAGCTTATAGTCCACCTAATACCAAAATGCCAATTCAAAGAAGAACACAAGCAACTAGGAATATCTGTACCCTACAATTATGGATGAATCCTAGAATCCATCCAAGCCAACACCACCACCATAATGGCATTCACATAATCAATCATGAACTTGTAGATTTAGGGAGAGCATCAGCATATGTGACCATAAAATTCCACAGCCCAGGATCTACCTGCCAAGTCGAAATCTGCTTCTGGTATCAGAAGTTTGGCAAATTTGATTGCATGACTGCATCTGGTGGAGACCTAAGTTCGCATCCTAATCATGCATTGTGCATATCTCTAATGTTTGGCTGTTGAAGTATGGCTTCAATGTCTTCTGGGTATCTAAAAAATCTCATTACAGGAGGTTGAATGGATTTTGATTGCCTCTGGAGAGCTGGTAGATGCAATTGAAAGTATGGTGATGCAGGCATCGTCTGACACAAAGGTGCTTTGAGGACATCTGCATTTCTTGTGTTTCTAACAAAACATTGTAATAGCTGATTTTCACTTTTTACTATGAGAAAACACTTTATCTTAGGTGGTTAATGATTCTTGCATCATGTCTATAGTTTTATTTTGCCACAGGTGGTCTGTTTTCAGCATTTCGTTATAAAGATGCTTGATTTTCTTATTCACGTTGGGCATGAGATAAAGCAACGTAGGTTTTCTTTGCTACCAATCCTTAACCTCTTGGGGCGAATGGTAAAGCTACAAAAAGCTGTTGCAAACGATACTGATGTGTGGAGTTGGATAGTGACCTCTCTGGCACATTTGCTAGCAGTCACAGATTTGGAGGATGAACAATTGGCTCTCATCTATTTGGCAAGAAGCTTGCTCAGGAGAAGTGACTTAGAAGGTGATTTTCAGCTTTGCTTTGCAGTTATATTCTACAATGTCATCTGGATTTGTTCAGCTTATGTTGCATTTACTTTTGATTTTCGTTGATGCAATGTTCAAATATTTTTTGACCAACTGGCAATCCTTAGTACTGGTCCTCAAAACCCTTTTGAAGTAGTGGCTGTTTAAATGAAAGAAAAAGCTGACACATGCAACTTGTCTGCAATCATACATGTGGATGTTGTGCTTTTGTGGTTATTGATGACTTTTAGGCTTGATTGGAAACATTCAAATGCCTTAAGTAGAAGCATGATAGTGTGTAGAGAACGGCCCTTGTTTAATACTGCTGTCTTGTGCTCAATTGTGAAATGAGGTACTAAGATTCACTTCGAAGAAGGTTCACCTATTTGCTGCTCTTGACTGTTTTGATTGATTATGAACTTTTGCAGGGACCAATAATCTGCAGAATTGCACTGGTGCTTTACCTGCTGCTCTTCTATGGGTTTTTCCTACAATAAATGTTATGCCATCAGCTTCGTCCCTTTTGAAAGAAGCGGCGGCAAAGTTACTAGAGGATTTGGAAGTTCTTCTCAAAACGTGTTTGGCACAAACAGGGACTAACTTGTCATATCAAAGAACCGACTTCTGTGTAACCTCAGTAAATGGGCAGCTTGCTGTTTATATGCATCGACTTCTACAATGCTTATGGTTTGATGTATGGTGTCCTTCAAGCACAAATTATTGAGCTGACAAAGGCTTTGTGTTTTAGTCCTTCCATTTGTGCTGTTTTAAGAATGATTGTGTTTCTCTAATTGTGCCTGATATGCTTACTCTATGCTTCTATATGCAACAACTTGAATCTAAAGTGATGAGAAAACAGGGCAGAAGCTACAGTTCTAAAATATTGTAGGGATAAGGGGAGACAAAATTGGCTTAGATCACATATTTAACATACTTGTTACCATATGGAAAAGAGTTAGGCACCAAAAAAATCCAGGCCCCAAGTTTTGGGGCCTTGCTTAGTGGTCAAGATGAAAAATAATATTTAGATTCATTTTGACCAGTATCACCTAATATGTGGCAGGTTGACTGCCCTGCAGCCATATTATTGGATTATAAGTTTGAAGGTAGTCTGTGCAGGATCTGTCTGGGTGGGGCTGATGTGCTGGTTACATTGAACGGTCTTTGGTTTTGTATGGAGTCAAAGATGCCATGTTCAAATACTGAACTTATGTGTTTGTGCATTGACATGTGCATGGAACTTGTCCTGCATGTTTTACAAAAGATTGTACAAACTTTTTAGAGGTAACTCAAGCAAGGCTTTATCAAAGAGGAACTTTCAAACTGTTCAAAACTTCATTTTGATGTCAAAAATTTTGGGAAAAGACTAACAATCTGCAACAAGTAAAGAAAAGTATAGTCCCTCTCTTTGATGCAATGCAAAGGATTGGTGACTGCATAGTTAATAGCCTTATTTGTGGAATTTTGACCATTTTGTCAAGGGCTATCTTGTGGCCTCTTCATAACCCTAATTTCTGTGCACCAAGTTGATGTTCCATACTACTGTACTACCTTGTTCAAGCTGAAGGTTGCTTTTCCATACTCGTTCAAGCTGAAGGTTACTGTTCCATATGTTGCACCATCTTACTTGTTCAAACTGAAGGTTGCTGTTCAAACTGGTTACAATCACAGAGTAAGAGTGTAACCCTTAATCTCTTATCATGCCTTGATGTTAGACATGTTTGAAGGGTTGTGGTTGGCACGTCACTGCACCCTTTCGATTGGGTCTTTGCTAAGCCCTAATATCCCACTCCAACACAACCACAAGAGATTTTGTTTTCCTTTCTCCAATTTTGGGGCTATTGGCAGAATTGAGTCACCCAGAATGCTTTTGTTTTTCATTGCACTTCTGGTGTTCAGAGATGTCTTGCTAGGCTAAAGGGTCTCCTACATTGGCAGCTGGATCTTATTTAGCACATTGATATTCTTTCCAGGGAGGACTTGATTCCTTGGCACACGACAATTTTTGCTACTAATTTGCCATGAGTTTTGTAAAGTTTTTAGTACAAAAGTCATTTGGTATAATATAATTACGAGTGAGAGAGAGAAAGAAAAAAGAAAGAAAGAAAGATATATTAACGTCTACATAAGGCCAATGTGGCCTATGAGACAAAATCCAGAGTACATCCATGTCTAATGTCATCTCATCAGCAAGGAATTGATAACATTACAAATAAGTGGGTGGCCTATGAAACAATACTGAAAATAACTATACGATGGGACTATACTAGGGTTGAACCATGTGTAGTGTTGTTCCATCGGTAGAAAAGAAAAGGAAAGGAAAGGAGAATCAGATCTGATAGAACCATGTACAAAAGTGTGGTGGGGACTATGGGCTGTAGCTGATCTCAAGGTCTACACATGATCTCAGCTTTGATGCGGTCCCTAGCTGCTTCACTAATATGCCTGGTGGTGAGTTTGCGGTGTCTTGTGATAATGGCTCTAATCCGTTTGTGGTTTGGCCTCCTCGGATGTGGTCCTGGTAGACGGGGTCATCGTGCTCGACGAAGGGAAATGGCTCTATCCAATGTGACTCCACGGTGTGGCCTGTAAGGTGTCTGGTGGGGTGGATTTGTCTCTGCTAGGCTGGTAGTGTCAGCAGGGTCGGCTCTGTAGAAGAAGTTTGTCACTGCTCTTTGTGTGTGTCCCTTTGGGTGAGCTGTCCTCCTGTCTCGCAGTAGTGCAGTTCGGCGCCTCTCGAGCTTCAGGAGGAAGAGACCTAGGCATCTTTGGTCCTCGTACTCCATGACGCGACGAAGGGGTCCAAATCCATCACGGAAGAGGCAGCGGTACCGTCCTCGTATGTCATAGTATACTGTGCATCTGCATATGTAGTGCTCCTCTGTCTCAGGCTCTCGACCATAAAGCTGGCAAGTCCTATCCTCTGCTAGGGTGTTTATCCATGTGCCTATCTCTATCTGAAGCCTATGTGAGGAGATACGAATGTGTCCGATAGAAACCCGTACGCTATGGGAGAGATGGGTGTCCATATATGCTGGCCGAATAGTGAAACCATCATCAGAGAGACACAAGAAATGACTCATGTAGAACTCCATCCTCGATCCTAGAGGGAGTGGTGGATGGATCCATGTCCTTGCTGTCTCAATCCTCAAGATATCAGCTCTGATCATTTGGTTCAACTTTGATTGGCTGAGAGAAAGTGTAGGGTAGTCAAGGCTATAATTCAAAGGTGGAAGACAGTCAATATCCAAACCATGTAGGCTCATCCAAATAGTCATCTGTGAAAACCAACAATTTTTCTTGCCTCCTGCTGCTAGTTGTCTAGATGAGGTTAGTGCGAATCTAGAGTATCTATGGTGTGGAAGTTCCCATAGTCTGTGCCAAAAGGTCACTGCCTTGAAGAGTGTCTCCGTAACTATAGGTGCTGCCCCTAGCGCTGCTCTGACAATGGGATGTGGGGTGGAGGGCTTACTCCTAATCATATGTGCTATCATCATGATCAATGGCCTTTCCATGCTATCCCAACCAGCATAATAATCCCTCTCTACTCCAATCTGATCAGTGAGTGGGCTAAGATGCCTGTGGTACAAGCTGCAACTCCATACCTTTGCTCCATATAGTAATGTAGGTGTGACTAGGGTGTCAAACAACTAGAGTTTGGTGTGGGGCTCTTGGAACTGTATGTGAGCACATTGACTCTCGAGTGCCCCTAGTGCTGCGTATCCACGTGCCATATGTGCCTCTGATGCCCCTCTCAACGAAAAACATGGGCTAGAGAAGGTGACTCCCAAATAGACATATTCCCTCACATGCTCCAATATGTCTCCCCCAAATGTGAATTGGTACATAGATCTAGTCACCCATGCTGCTGAAGTATTGAAAACAATGGTTTTGATCTTCCCAAGGTTCACTGTGAGGTCTTTATCTCTATAGAAGATGTGTAAAGCATCTAGATGGCACTGCAATCCCTCCGGTGAATCTGAAATGAGAACAATATCATCTGCACATAGTAATATCGGTATCAACACCCCTGCCAGGTTGGATACGCCGGAAAGCCGGGTGTGGAGTTCCTTTGCTTTGCACGTACTCAAGCAAGATCTTTGGTTGTGGCTGGACAGAATGTATATCATGCATGGGGATGATTTTCTTCCCGAGATGCTAGAAATGAAGGTCTTGCAGCAATATGCGTTGTCGGACCATTTTCCCCTCCAGCTTGAGATGCGGGCACAATCTATTGCACCTTTTGTGCAATTGCTGGATAGGCTCCCTTTATGTTTCAACTCCTCTTATTTGAAGCATTCAATTTTCCAGGGCTATATGCAGCAGTTGATTGAGAGGTTCTTATTGGACTTCGCCTCTGAGGGCTTGCCTTCATTTGCACGGCTGCTCTCTAATGTGCAGCGGGTTGCTCGGCAGTACGGGATCCATCATGCCTCGCTTTGTCGCCGACGTCGACATGCAGCAGAGGACTTACTGGCTTTGGTCCGTTCCTTGCTCCTGGATTCCCCAGATGATGATTTTCTGCTGTCACTGGAGAGGCGTTTGGCCCATCTTATTCAAGTGTTTCAGTTGAAATCTTATCAGCAGGCCAAGCTGCATAACTTGACTGACACATTGTAAGATAGTGCCTGCCAGTCTCATAAGTTCTTTCGCGCCTTGCATGCGTCTCCGGCTCGCGAAAATATGACCAGACTCCAGGATTCGGAAGGTCGCATGGTCACTGATCCGCAGACCATTGTCACTATGTGCAGAAATTATTTTATGGAACTTCTTGGTTCTTCTCCCTCGCCTTCTAGCCAGGTTACGCATGCCCGCTCGGTCTTCTATCATCTGGTCCGCCAGCAGGTTCCAGTTGATATGCAAGCCACTTTGGAGGCCGATATTTGCGAGGAGGAGGTTATGGATGTTTTGTTGCACCTGCCGAAGGATAAAAGTCTTCGCTGGGATGGTCTCACTAACGAATTCTTTCAGACCTCGGCCACGCAGTTGGTGAAGCCATTGCTGGTCATGTTTCAGTAGGTTTGGGAAACAGGGGTCATGCCCTCCTCATGGAAAGAAGGCCTTATCAAACTAATTCCAAAGGTCCCTTCGCCGTCAAAGCTGCAACACTAGAGACCAATCTCTTTGATGGGCTCCATGTATAAAATCTACTCCAAAGTGCTGGCGAATCAGCTACACAAGCACCTTCCAGCTATTGTGCATCCTCTCCAATATGGTTTCATTAAGGGCCGCAACATTCTGCATAATATCTTAAATGTGCAAATGGCTATTGACTATGCGCGGCACTCCGGTCAGGAAGTGGTATTGATTCAATTGGACTTGGAAAAG
Organism: Lygodium microphyllum; assembly: GCF_053477565.2. Classification (NCBI taxonomy): domain Eukaryota; kingdom Viridiplantae; phylum Streptophyta; class Polypodiopsida; order Schizaeales; family Lygodiaceae; genus Lygodium; species Lygodium microphyllum. The sequence continues at coordinate 102,581,985 of NC_141150.1, read as the reverse complement.
GCGTTTGATTATGTGGACTGGTCTTTCATTGCAGATCTCATGTCTGCTATGGGCTTTGGTACCCGGATGTCCCGATTGATCTACACCATTAGTGCTGCGGCTTCCTCCAGAGTTATGCTCAATGGTGGGGTTACAGAGCCATTTGTCCTTGCACGCTTGGTCAGACAGGGTTGTCCTTTGAGCCCTCTCTTCTTTGCCCTGGCGACTCACCCGGTCCTTTCAATGTTATCCTCCATGGCAGCCTCTGCTCAGCTGGCAGGGCTGTCTCTCCATTTGGGTCAGCACTTCGTTAGCCAATGTTTGGCTGATGACACCTTTATGATTTTGCAGGCGGACAGGGACAACATTCGAAGGGCATTAGATGTTTGGACACTCTTTGGTCAGGCCTCTGGGCTTCGCATCAATGCCTTTAAGTCAGCCATTCTCAGTTTACGGAGCCTGATTTACAGTCATTAGGCTGGCAAGGCCAGGTGGTTTCCTGTGGCTCCATTGTCAGGCATCTTGGATACCCATTGGGGGTGGATGTACGGCCAAAAGACCTGCTGGAGTGGATTTCACAAAAACTGGTGGCGAAGTTTATGTATTGGAAGTCGCAAGCGTGGCCATTCCATGTCCGCCTCAAAGTGGCCCAGACAATCATGCTACCAATGCTAACGTATTTCCTGCCTTTGTTGCCATGGACGCCTACTACTTTGAAGGCTCTCACTCATCCCATCCGTTTCATGCTATGGAAGAAGGATTCACTGCAGGCAGGCATTTCGTGGATTTCATGGTCACATACATGTACCCCTAAGCGCATGGGTGGTGGAGCTATTTTGGATGCAGAAACTCATATGCTAGCTCTCCGTTGGTCCCTTTTTCGTGCCATGTGTGTGGATCATCACCCGTGGACCATCATAGCCCGTTATTTTCTTGAGGACAGCGGGCTCCGCCATGGTAACACACGGCTTCGGGCCTCCTGGTGGCATGTCCTTAATGCTGACTCTCGTTTTTCCAGTCCCTCTTCCTCTTTGTTACTGCACTTGGTCGGCTCTTGGAAAGTGGTGCTCCAAAAGGCCCGTTGGTACCCAGTAGGGGACCGCTTGCAGACTAACTCCTTTCAGCTGGAATTGTTGGCAGTATTGAGACTCCTTTCATGGGAAGATAAACATCAGCTCAGACCAAGATTTAACCGCATGGCCCGTTTAGGTGTGACGTCGGTTGCGGATGCTACCCTTGCCACTCGCAATGTCCTCGTATCGTTTCGGACTGCTAGGCGACTCTTCAAGTTCCCGCGCGGATACCGTGATTTATGGGAAAAGCTTTCGTCGGAGCTTCAGGGTAGGCAACCCTTTCCTGCCCTGGCTGTGGATCGCCCTTGGCAGGACTGGGACCTTGTAGGCCGGTTGAGTCTGGAAAAGGCCTCTACTAATCAGGTGTATCATCTTCTCATTCAAGATCACCAATGGCTGGGTGAGAAAGCTAATACTGTTTGGGGACTGCGGAAATCGCTGTCATGGTGGCAGACAACGCTCATGGAGGGCTGGCTGAATAAGACACCTTTCAAATGCAAGGTCTTTCTTTGGCGGGTGATGATTGGTGGTCTTCCTCTTGCCTCGGCCCTTGCCAAGCGTCGCATCTCGAATGGCAATTATTTCTTCTGTACCACACCGGCAGAATCGGCCCGACATCGTTTTCTTTCTTGCCCGCTCGCCAAGAATATCTGGTCACTCTTGTCGCACATTTGGCGCGCAGTGGTGGGGTCCTCACTAACTCCTTTCGACTGGGTTTTTGTGCGCCCGAAGTATCCCACACCGCCACAGTTGCATGTGAAGATCTTATTTTACTTTTTCAGATACTGGGGATGCTGGCACATTTGGACCACGCGCAATGCTTTCCTCTTTGATTCGGCCTCTAATGTACCGCGACATATTGCCAGGCTTAAAGGGCTCTTGCATTGGCAGCTAGATCTCATCCGACACTCCGACTTGCTCCCTCGGGAGGATTTGCATCCTTGGCATATGGCAATTGCCTCTAGGTCGTTGCCATGATTGGTGTAACCTTTTTAGTGCATTACTACGGGGATTCCCCACACGTTGGCCTAGGGCCCTCGTGTCTCTTGTAATCAGAAAAAAGAGAGAGAGAAAGAGTGAGAGAACCTCTTCACATGATGGCTTAGTGTCATCATGTATCTTGTAATCAAGTAATCTTGTATTTTTTTTCGTAATTAATACAATTACCTTTTACGAAAAAAAGAGAGAGAGAGAGAGGGGGGGGGGGGGGGGGGGCGGGGGCTCGCCCATTCTACAAATGCACCTTCTTCCTCGCAGGCCGATCGTCAGCAACCCAATCCATTTGCAGTGCTAGGAGACTTCTATGAAGATGGTGTTCTAGAGACATTGGCAGCAAAGGCTCACGCCCATGTGGCAAAATCCCATCAAAACTCTTGATCTTTTGTGTGTTTCTAGTCTCGGGGTGCCTCTTGCACTCTCATCATTTTGTATTCACTGAATCTATTGTATTTGGTTCATATATGATGGCCTAGGCCCTAGAGCCACCCTGCACTTTATAATCTTGTCATCATGTACTTTTTTTTTGTAATTAATATAACTGCCCATTACAAAAAAAGAGAGGAGAGAGGGGTGTGCTGTACCCGACATAGCCCTGTGTAACCCTATTGGGAGACTAGTGTGACCTGTGTCATTGGGAAGTGAGGAAACCTGTGTGATGCTGCAGGTGGTCGCGATTCTGCAAGTTGCCATGACCTGCAGCCAGTTGTGACTTTATTGCTCTGAAATCATGACCCTGCAGCTCTGCACACAGGGAGAGGGATCTGCACTGACAACAGCCACAGCAGCTACATCAGACTTTACTGTTCTACAATCGTGACCCTGCAGCCTCGTGCAGAGATAAGATAAGATCTATTAACCTCTCTAAAAGGCCAGAATGGCCTATGAGATCATAACCAATACAACTGGTATCATCATCTCTCATCAGAGAAGAAGAAATAGAGATAAATGTGTAGGTCTACATGGTGGATTGGGATGAGAGGTATGAGAAGTATGGAGAACTGAAAAATCTGAAAAAACTAGGTTTAAAAAGATTAAAAGAGTGTAGAGTATCTCCTCCTTAGTCTATGGAATCCACCAAGACTTTGCAAGCTACCTCTGACTGAGTCAGTGTGCCAATCTGCATCTGTGACAAGCAATTGTGATGCGAATGTGACGCACATGGGCATGCCTATGTCACTGAGTAGGTACTATAGGGCGTCATGCTCTGCATAATGCTATAGCTTTGTCAACTGTGATGCCGCCTAATGATGTCCCTCGATGATGCCTATTAGTAGGAGATGTAGTGTTTGGGGTGGCAGCGGCTGGGGGTTCAGCTACACTGAAAAAGTCTGTAATTGCTCTCTGGAGGAGGGGTGGATGAGGCTGGGGTTGCCTCCTATCCCGTAACAATACTACTCTACACCACTGGAGCTCCAATAAGAAAAGACCCAAACATCTTTGGTCCTCATAGTCCATCACCCGTCTTAGTGGTCCAAAGCCCTCCTTAAAGAGGTAATGATAGCGGCCTCGGATATCATAGTATACAATACATCTGCAGATTTAGTGCTCCTCCGTTTCTGGCTCCCATCCACAAAGCTGGCACATCCTCTCATTGGCTGCAATATGGCTCCATCGACCCGTCTCAATCAACAACTGATGCGATGAGGTGTGAATCTGGCCAATAGCTGCTCGGAGTCCAAGGGAGAGCTGAGCATCCATGTATCTCGGCCTCACTATGAAACCATCATGAGAGAGTTGCAAGAAGTGGCATTGGTATTGTGCCATTTTCGTGCCTAATGGGAAAGGGGGACTTGGACCAAGTCCTTCGTGTCTCCACTTCAGTGGTATCTTCTCTGATCACACTATTCAGCTCTACACGACTAAGACTCAAAGTAGGGAAATCAAGGGTGTAATCGAACGGTGGCAGTCTGTCTGTACTCATGCCATGCAAGTTTAGCCATGTGCTCATATGTGCATACCAACACTGTCTATCTCCCTCTGCTGCAAGCTGTCTTGAAGACTCTAGGGCTAGTCTAGGGTATCGATCTTTAGGGAGCTACCATATCTTCTGGAGGAAAGTAATTGCTTGGAATAATGCCTCAACTACCATGGGTGCAGTGCCCAATTCCGCTCGGATGATCTCCTGTGGTATCGAGGCTTTTGCCCTTATCATACGTGCTATCATCATGACCAGCGGTCTTTCCATATGTTCCCAACCATTATAATGTTGTGCTTCTAGTCCATCATAGTCCATAAGTGGCATCCGTCTAGTATGATAAAGGCTTGGGTCCCAAATCGCTGCCCCATAGAGTAGTGCGGGCATAACTAAGGTGTCAAAAAGCCACAATTTGGTACGAGGCTCTTGAAATTGTATATGTGCACACTGTCGTTCTAGGGTACCTAAAGCTGCATACGCCTGTGCAAGCCTAGCCTCTAAAGTTTCCTTCCATGAAAACTGTGGCTCTTTGAAAGTGACCCCAAGGTATATATATTGTCTAACCATTACCACAGGCTGGCCGTCATACATAAAGTGATGCTCTGAATGTGTCACCCAAGCTGCCGAGGTGTTAAAGACCATAATTTTAGTCTTTCCAAGATTAACCTTGAGACCTTTATCTTCATAGACTACATGCAATGCATCTAGATGTTGTTGTAGTCCCTAGGGTGAATTTGAGATGAGCACCGTATTGTTTGCATATAACAAATTTGGTATCAGTATCCCAGCCAAGCTGGCTCCCATACTGCCACATCTCTGTATGTAATCAGAAATCTCATCAATGTATAGTCCAAACAGCAAAGGAGAGAGGGGATAGCCTTGCTTTACACAAATCGTGCTAGAAACTGAGTTTCTTGTACCTCCAGGCACTCGGACTCTCCCTGTTACAGTTTTATACAATGCATAAATACACCCCTGCATATCCTCTGGGACCCCAATGGCTCGCAACCTTTCCATGAGTCTTGCACATGGTACAGTATCAAAAACCTTGTGAAAATCCACAAAACAACAATAGATTTTTTGTCTCCGTGATCATCCCTCCTCAATCAAGGCCTTTAGCATGAATATATGGTCTAGTGTGTTGTATCCGTGGCGGAAGCCAGCTTGTCCTGCAGATCGTATTTTCTTTGTTTTAGCCCACCAACTCAACTCATGTTCCACAATAGAGGCATATCTCTTTGCTAGCATATGGCCAATCATAATAGTACGGTAGTTGTTAGCGACCAATGGATCTCCACTCTTAAAAATCGGCACTATTGTGTGTTCATACCAACTTATTGGAAACCCCTCACATACGGCTCTATTGAAGAGATTCGCCAAGATAGGGGCTAGTGCATAACATGCATGTGCAAAATGCTTTGCTACAAGGCCATCTTGATCATGTCCTCTCCCATTCTTCAACCTCCAAATGTCATATCTCACCATCTTTTCCGTAAAGAAACCACATTGTGTTGGCCTAGAGTTTGATGGATAGGGTATTTGCTCTTGTGATGGAACATCATACAGTGCCCTAGCATGTTCATGCTATACCATAGGTGATGTCAACTGAATTGAGGGTTGTTTCCTATGAAATTTCCTCCATGCCTTCTTGCTGTCTCTACTCAAAAAGAGCTGATACATCTTTGACTCTAGTTTGGCTAAATGATCTCTCTTCTTTTTCCGCACAAGATGACAAAATATATTCCTTGTTTGTTTGTGTGTGCATGTCTCTAGTGTAATATCTCTCTGTAGGCAGGTCCTAGTCTGTCTGCACTCATCATCATACCAAGCATTTTGAGGGGCAACACATCTATGTATTGCTATAGAGCCCATCTTACATGGGAATTCCTCTGAAGCTGTAGCATGTAAAACCTTCGCTAGAGATCTAGTGACATCTTCCAGTGGTTCATGTTGGTCTAGCTGGCTTAAGCCATCTCGTATTGCATCACTATAGATATGCGACGTTTGCTCTAGAAATTCATAATGTGGGAATGTGTGTAACTGTGTGCATGTTTCTTGTCTCTGATCACGTGTTAGAGTAAATTTCAGGATCGCATGGTCGGCTACTATACCAATCAGCTTATCAGATATGTCAAAATGCTTAATTTCTAGGATTAACGTTGGCGAGCCCATTACATAGTCCACAATGCTGGCCCCTTTTTTTGCTGTTCCAACAAGTGAAAGCATCCACCCCCGGCCATCTTAATAGGCCATTGAATATAGCCAATTCGTGGGCACGTCCTAAAGCTAGCAGATGGGATCCATATGCTGTCACCTCCTTATCTTGAGATGTCTTGACAAGCCCTAGTTCACATCCAATGCCAATTCCTTAAACATTTCATGTTCAGTATCATAGAAGGCGGACTGCTCACTTCTTGTTCGAGCATTAAAGTCTCCCACTAGTAGTATGTCCCCACTGCTTGCATATCTCATATATCCTCATGTAGTACTTCAAATGGTGATCCCTCCTCAAGAGAAAATGTTGAAGAGGCAGGTGGAAAGTAGCATATTGCAATATATAGATCCCTCGGGTTCCCCATCCTCAAGCTTACCCACATATATCTAGTATGCACATCTTGTGACACCACGTGAATCATGTCTTGGAGGCTCTCACGATAAAGAATAGCCACCCCACTTGACCCCCTGGTTCCTCTTGGTCTACGGGGTTGACGTCTATAGACGCTCTCCCATTTGTATCCCACAACATCTGGTAATCTAGAATTTATACATTGATGTGTCTCTGTATACATAGCCATGTCTATCCCATGAAAAGTATCCTCAAAATAACTTGCATCGAGTCTCATTGAACCATTACAATTCCAAAGGGACATCTTTATTGTCTCATAGGCCTTGTATCGTCATTGTGACCTCCGTTCTGCTATGACTACTCTGCCATCTCTATACATAGCATACTTGCCTTCTTTACGTGCCTCCAACACTTTTGGCATGCTAGCCCTCGTGTGCTCCAACTGTGCGGGTGTGAGATCCTCATTGAGATAAATCTTTTCGCCCTTCAAAGCCTTTTTCTTTGATAAGAAGGCCCTTTTGCTATCCATGTCCTCAAATTTCAACATGAGGATCTGACCTGTTTTGTCATTTTGATCACCTATCCTCCAAGCATCCATGATGCGTGTCTCGTCTGCACCCATCTTAGCACAAAGTGTTTTTGCATTCTCTTGGGGGTTTCCTTTTTTAGCCCATCCCACCACACGTACACGCTATGCACGGAGTTTCCTCTTTGCTTCCTCCTCTAGTGTTGCGTTCATCATTTCTACTTTGTTTTGAGGCATCCCTTTGTTTCTTTTGACTACCTCAATCCATTGTGCATTTTCGTTCACTGTTTGCTAAACATTTTTTGCTTTCTTTTGAGCTTCCTCTACCACATTCACCCATGTGTACATTTTAAAACTTTCCACCTCTTTCTTTAATTCTGGTGTGTCTGGCATTGTCGTTTGTGCATCCATCATTGACTTGTATGTCCCTAATTTATTCTTACATGACTCTAACTGCCTTTTGGGTTCAGCAATCTCTATGTCCTTGTCTGCTATGCGTGCATTTGTATCAGCTTTCAATGCATCCATATTTGCTTTCCAAGCGTCCCTTGCCATGTTCAAGTTATCTATCATATCCATTTGCAAGTGAGCCTTGATTTCTTTATATTTTGCATCGTCCCAACTATTAGAGAATGATTTCCCATTTGTTTCTACAGCAGTACTTAGTTCTTTCCTGAATGTCTCCTGCAAATTTTCATACATATCTTTTTGCTTTGTATCCATGTCATTCATGACTTTTTTGTTGCATGTTGCCACACGCCCTCATGCACGCTTTCAGGTTTGCATCCATTTTAGCATTCAATTCCTTTCCACATGTTTCATGCATTGCATTCATGTCACTTGATACCCTGTCAATCATTGGCATACATATTGCTGCAATCTCAGCTCTTATGGGGGCTTTCATGTTATCCAAACCATTTGTTGCAATCAGCCTTTGCATTGTTGTCCATTGCTTGGCGCTTGTGGGAGTGGCATTTTCACGGGCTCTCCTTCTGTTTTGTCTGTAGTAGAACTTTTCGTCCTTAATGGGGGTCTTGTACTGCCCTTCTGATGCAGTGCCTAGCCCAATTGGTTGTGTGTCAAGTTCGGTCTCATATCCAGTGGTTTCTTTATCAGTAGTCTCTGCCATCTTGCAATCCAAGGCATCCACTCAGTGTGCTTGCATTTGTACCTTGCACAGCCCCACGTTGACCCTGCAGAGACCCCTAAATGACTGCCAATACTTATGCAGCTTCCAGGATAGTATCTGTCTCCTTGTGTAGGGACCTGACCCTGCAGGACAGCAGCTGTCCCCCTGCGCAGAAACGTGACCCCTCAGAGCAGCTCCTTCACGTCAGCATTCATGCCAGACTGCCGTCCCTGCTGTCAGACTGCCATCTCTTGGAGGACGGACCTGACAGTCCCGTCAGGTCCCGTCACTCATGATAGACACGTTTGTCATGCCAGGCACGTCCCGTCCATCACGTGATGTCCTGTCACGCCCGTCACGTCAGCGTCACACGTCATGCCATCCCGTCACGCCAGTGTCGCACAGCAGCCGAGAGAGAGTTCTGCACTGACGACAGAGAAAAAGCAGTGACCCCCCTGTTTCAACCTATGTGGCAGGAGTTGCACTGCTGAAAGACCAGCTAGCTAGGTACAAGTTGTGGACAGCGACTATAGGCAGGTGCATGGTCCTGGGCTGACTGCTGTGCAGCCCTACAGGTGAGAAAGAGACCATCAAGATCACCACTACAAGTGCATCGAGAAGTGAGAGAGATGGCTGGCCTGAACACAGCCTTCATTGACCAAGTACTGGCAGCTTTGGGACTGGATTCCCTGCACCGAGGAAATGGTGCCAGGTTCTGATAATCAGCCAGCTGTGAAGCCCAGCAAGCATGCTACAGATGAGTCAATGGCAGGTTTTGAGGGTCCTTTTCCCTTTGAGCCTCCAGTGCATAGTTGCCAAGAAACCCGTTTCATAAGGTTAGGAAACTCATTTCATACCTAGCTGTTTTATAAACGTATGAAACACCTATTTTAAACTATCACAAATGCCACACTCTAAATGTCTTGAGACTTTTGTAATCATTGTTTTTCATGGATATATATCACTGTCCATTGCCCTTTCATCTTAAATGGGACACTTAAGCGGGCCACTTCTTTTCTTGTGGGAAATTGGGTCATTTTATGGCACTGTCCCCAGAAATATTGGATGCCAAGGTTGCCCCTGTTACTATTGCAGATAGGATGGTCGAGGGTCCTAATGATGATGAGCCTCTTGTGCATAGAAATATGGATAAAGGTAAACTGCCCATGAAGGCCTTGGATCAATGTGGGCCTTGTTGGGTTGATGTTCGTTTAAAATAAGGGAAAAAGATTGATGTTGAGTTGCCAGTTGCCATACACACAAGTTCTCAAGATCCCTTACGTATATATGTGTGAAGGAAGGATAAGTCCTCTTCTACACGTATTGTTTCTGAAGTGATTCCTTTTGATTAGCAGAGGCCAAGAAATGCTAAAGTGTTTGATGATTGTCCTAGGGATCTGCCACCCCCTCTTGCCTTCGATAGGAAAGGCAAGGTGATGACTCCTTGGGGATTGCCGCTATCCAAGATCGGCTCTTAAGACTGGGGATAATCCCTCTACTTCTAAGTGTGATCATGAAGGACAGAATGCACACTGCTATTCCAGGTGCTGGCAGAGAGAGTTAAATTTAGCCAGGATTAGCCTAGCACTTGATTTTTCTTTTGTTAATATGTGAAGATCACCACTTGGAATGTTCATGATATTTACTCTTGAAGCAAGTGGCATGATATGTGGTGTGTTTTGCATGAGAATAGTTGGGATGTATTGTGTGTTGTTGAACATAGAAGTCACAGTAAAGCATGTAGAGTCTTGGATTGCCATACGTTTTGATTGCTTTTTTTCTGGGGTCATTGCAATGCATTAACTTGGTGTCCTCATGGTTGTTTGTGAGAAGTTTCAACTGGTGCTTGTAAAGAATGATGTGTTTGGATGTTTTTTAGAAGTTGAAATTATGTTTGAAGGTGAGGTTTTATGTTGGTCAGGTTTTATGCACTGGATAATTTCTTGCAGTGTCGTGACTTGTGGGATCACTTGAAAGTATGCTTGTCTCTTGGTAGAGCGGGCTTGTTAATGGGTGGCTTCAATATATGTGTTGACCCTTTGCAGTCTACCTTTGAGCACTCAATGATGGATGAACCAAAGGGTCGTGCCTGGGATGATTTTGCATTAGCTGCTCTCAAAGAGGATCTTTGGCCTTGTGATTTACTTTTCATTCAGCCTAGCATATGACAACGTAGTCTTGATTGGATCAAACATATGTTATATAGGATGATGCTTTTTTACTAGAGATTCTAGAGATGAAAGTATTGCAAAAATATGCTTCACTTTCCTTTGCAGTTTGACATGCTTAGACAATCCATTGCCCCTAGTGCTCAGTTTCTAGGAAAACTTCCTTTGCACTTTAATTCCTTCTGTTTGAGTCATGTAGTCTTCAATGGTTACATGGGACAATTGCTTGATAGGTTTCTGTTTTTGCTCGACTTTTTGTGTGTGGGCATTCCCTCCTTTGAACAATTGATTCATAATGTGCAGAGGGTTGCCAGGCAATATGGCATTCACCATGCTTTACTTTGCAAGTAGCATATGCATGATGTGGAGGAAATGTTAGCTTTGGTTCATTACTTATTACTTGAGACTGCAGATGATGCTTTCGTGACTTGATTATATGTGAGGCTGGTTGATCTTATTAAGGATTTTTAGTTGAGATCTTCCATAAGTTCTTTCGTGGCTTGCATGCATCCCTTGCATGGGAAAATGTGGTGAGATTGCAAAATGCTGATGGTCAAATGGTCACAGACACTATGTCCATTTTTAATATGTGTAGACGTTATTTTCTGGAACTTTTTGGTTTGGAACCAGCACCTTCTGATTAGATTACCCATGCCCATTTAGAATTTTATGCCTTGGTTAGAGATCAGGGTTCAATTTACATCCATGTTGCCTTGGAGGCTGATATTCATGAGGATGAGGTTATGGATGTCTTATTGCACTTGCTCAAGAAGAAAAGTCCCGATTGGAATGATTTAACCAATGAATATTGTAAGACCTATGGAACTCATTTGGTAAAATCTTTAGCTGCCATGTGTCAGTAGGTTTGGATTTCTGGAATCATGCTTGCATCCTAGAAAGGAGGAGTTACTAAAAATTGATCCCCAAAGTCCCTTCTCCTTTGATGCTCAAACATTGGAGGTTGATTTCTTTCATGGGTACCATGTATATGATTTTTCCAAAGGTGCTAGCTAATTGCCTCGATAAACACCTTCCCAACATTGTGCATCCTCATTAGTATGGATACATTAAGGGTAGGAATACTTTGCATATTCTGAATGTGTAGATGAGCATAGATTATGTATAGCACTCTAAAGAGGAGGTTGTTCTCATCCAGTTGGATATGGGAAAGGCTTTCGATTACTTGGAATGGTCTTTTCTTTCAAAAGTTATGGAGGCCATGGGTTTTGGTCCACGCATGTCCCAATCAATATACACCATTAGCAGTGATGCTTCTTCTCGTGTCATGCTGAATGGTGGTGTCACAGAACCATTTATTCTTGTATGGTTGGTCAAGAGGGCTGCCGATTGAGTCCTTTGTTTTTGCCCTTGCTACCTTTCTAGTTCTCTCCATGTTATCACATCTAGTGAGATTGGGCAGCTGGTTGGGTTATCCCTTCCTTTCAATCAACATTTTGTTGGGCAAGAATTGGCCCATGATACTTTCATGATATTGAAATCGGATAAGGATGACCTCCGTAAGGCATTAGATGTTTGGGATTGGTTTGGGTATGCCTTGGGCCTCCATATGTATATTGCTGAATCTTCTCTCCTTAGTTGCACTGAATCAGATTTATAGGCTTTGGGATGGTAGGGTGTGGTGGTTCCAGGTGGCAATATTGCATGGCATGTAGGTTATCTTTTGGGCATTGAAGTTCAGCCTAAATGATTGCTGCAATGAATATCTCAAAGGCTGAAAGCAAAGATTGTTTATTGGAAATGTCAAGCGTAACCATTTCATGCACGTCTCAAAGTGGCACAAACTATTATATTGCCCATGCTTACCTTTTTTTTTGGCCACTTTTGCCTCTGTCTAGGACTAATTTGAACGACCTTACCAAACATATCCACTTCTTGTTGTGGAAAAAGGATTCAGTGCATGCTAGTATTTCTTGGATTTCTTAGAATCATGTTTGTACCCCAAAAAGCATGGGTAGTGGGGCCGTTTTGGATGTTGACTCACATGGTTGCTCTCCATTGTTCACTTTTTTAAGCAATGTGTGCTGGTCAATACTCTGGCAGGCTTGCATTCTGTGTGTGTATGGAACGTTCCGTATGGTTGTACCATATGGTTAAGTACAAGATCCATGCCTCCTTGGAGAAAAATGCTGGTCTGTCTGCTTCAAATGCTTGAACACGTGCCAGTAGTTGATGTAGCTCTTTTTTCACATTCAAAATGCTTGAAATACTTGGAGCAATTGGACAACTGAATATGCAGCCTTTAATACAGCTCAAAACAAACTGGGAGACTTGGCCAGTCTCAAATGTTGTATGCTCTAAGAGAAGTGCATTGTGGATCCATGAGAATAAGTTTAGCATTGTCTTAAATTTGATCTGCTTGAAGTCTGATAATGATTTCCTAAGTCTTGTTTGGTAGATAATAAACACACATGCAGAGTCATATCGTTGTTTACATTCTCTACTATTGACTCAGGTTTGATATGCTTTCTGTGCAGAAAGGGACCTTTAAGACTTGGATTTCTCTACGGTCTGATACAGAATGGTCAGCTAAAATTGATCAGAAAACTGGGAAGGACAAGATCTGGTTCCAACATCTTGCAGGATATATGGAGAGCATCATTAATCCTAGTCCAAACAAGAGTAATCTCGGGACACATGAAGGTTAGTTATGTTCCCTTTATGTATTCTAAAACAAGTTTTTGTTCAGTGTGAGCAGTAACTGTTCCTATCCATGCTCCATTTGAAGCGACTGATAGCAGTTTTCCACAACTCTAAGCAGGAGGGACTTTGAATGTATAAATGGGTGGTTCATAGTTACTGGGGCCATTGAACCATGGGTGCAGAATGGATTAAATGATTGTTTTGATTTAATGAATAGCTGATTCTGTCACTCACTCTTTTATTGCACGTTTTGCTAAGCCGCTGCTTCCATTAAAAATTAATGTGTGATGAAATGCTTACAATCGCACATGAAGACAAAAACAAAAGAAGAGGAATCCACATTGTCACAATGTATTGACAACTAACTTTTATAGATAGGGTTCCTTGTCCCATAGCTAGGAGATAATTCAAACAAAAACTCCCCTAGTATTTTTAATCAAGAGAAGTGGTTGGAAGTATAACCAGCGAAGCTTTAATCTAAATTATCACAACCGTTGAATAAAACCATGTAGTGGAAAGTAGATAGTCCCCTTTTGGCAAGCTAGGGTAATCTTATTCTTACAAACAAATCAATGTTCCTATAAGTAAGAATCATTTGGATTAGTCCTCTCTCTTGAGTGAGAGATGAATCTAGACATAACTCCTCCTAAGGAACTCAAAAGATAATTGTTTTAAGCTATAAATGAGGTCTGTTGGGTTTCACTTACGCCTACGCTCATAGAGGAGTGTCAGTGATCAGTAGGACATTGGGGTACTTTTTACTCTCCATATGAGAGGTTTTTTCCCCCAGATTCATTCTCTTTATTTTATGTGCCTGTGTTACACATTTACGGGCAGTTATCATGTTGCACACACTTTCAGGTGTGAACATCCTCTTACAACCCTAAGGTTTAAGGGTTGTACCTTGTACTTTCATCTTACACTCTTTCAGTCTATTGCATTGGGTGTCGTGCTTCACTCTCCACACTGTCTACTGCACTCTCAACTGAGGTTCGATCCTCTCCACCTTCTCACATTTGGTATCAGAGCTGAGTTCAGCTCTCCTCCAGGAGTTCTCGCCAGGTCTACAACTTCTGCTCAGCGCCTCCACTAGTTGAAGACCGCTTGCGCCAGTGCTGCCCACTTCCAGCTCACGCCCTGTACAGGCGGCCCCTCTGCAGTAAGGCCCCAGTGCTTGCTGGCGCCGCCTGCCTGTGCCATCTGTCGCCCCCTAGCGCCCGCTGGTGCCGCCTGACTGTGCCGTGCCCTTGGTCAGTGCCGCCCTGATCTGCAGTGGTGCTGCTCCACACTTGCCTGCCTGTGCCCAATGCCAATGCCGCCTGTCTGCCAGCAATCCGCCTCCAATCCACCAGCTACACACAACTGCCTGTCTCACCACACCTGCTGCACATGATTGCAGCTGCACCAGCACCCCTGGCCCGCCACGCCTCAGCAGCGCCTCACCACTCTGGTCCAGTGCACCTCCAGTTCGAGCCGGCCCGACAATCCAGATCAGGGTAAAATGAAAAAAATTCAATCAATTTTTTATTTCAAATCTCATTCATAGGAAAAGGCTTGTGCCTAGGCAGCATTTCTCTGCTTTTGCAAGTGTCTGGGACACATTTCACGCAGAGATTTTGTGAAATTTTGGGGCTTTTATTGTCAGTTCAGAGATTGGCAAATGTACAGCAGTTTCAGTCTGAAATAGACTGTTTTTTAGCATTTTGGAGCAAGAAATTTTGGAGCTTTTGCTTCTGTAGTGTTGCTGAGCGTTAAATGCACCTTGGACTGCGTGCATTACAGACAGTTTTGATAGAGTGAACTTTAGTATGCGAATTGCAGCAACCTATTTGCTGTAATTTTGGAAATTTTGAGATTTCTAAGTTGGTCCAGCTTGGACATTGCTCTTTTTGCTATTTTTGGCATTGATTATCATGGCAAATCAGGGAGGTGATGTATTTACCTATGTATCCAAGGAGGATAGGTTGGATGGTAACAACTATTCACTTTGGCCCTTCATGATGAAGAATGTGCTGATTGCGAAGAATCTTTGGGACTACGTAAGCGGAGAAGAAGTCAAGCTTGGAGTTGTGGCTCCTGCTACTACTCCTCCAGGAGGACGTGGACAACGGGCACCTCAGGTTGTTCAACTTGCTCTACTTCAGCTACTTCCCCAAAGATTAGCAGCTTAAAAGACATGGGATACACAGGATGCATAGGCTTTGTCGCTGATTGCATTGGCAGTTCAGCGGTCTATCATCCCTCACATTCAGTCTATAACTTCTTCACAAGAAGCCTGGTTGACTTTGGAGCAGATGTTTGCTGGTAAGAATGAGATCCGCATCTCTTTCTTAAAGAAAGAGCTTGAGACACTGAAGATGGATGAGGGTGATTCCAAGCAGGATCACCTAAATAAAATTTAGGACTTGCATGAGCAACTTATGAATGTCAATGAGTATTACTCAGATGCACAATTGATATCTACTACATTGAACTCATTGCTGCCCTTGTACTTGGCCTTTCATACGGCCTTGAACCTCACCATGAGGATTGCCCTATAGTCGATTACTTTTCTTGAGCTGGTCAGTTTGCTCTCAGAGGAGAAGTAGACAAGAAAAAACACTGGTGTAGATATCATAGCCTCTGAGCAGGCTTTTATGGCACGACAGAAGGGCAAGGGCAGCCAAGCAAAGAATGCTCCACAGAGCTTTGGAAATTTAGGCACTTCATAGGGTAATAAGAAACAAGGGGCACGCAAGCCAAGAAGGGCAAATGCCATTATTGCAAGAAGCCAGGCCACTACATCACTGAGTGTAGAAAGCACATAGTCAAGGAGAAGGAGGAGTTAGGAATGTTTGTTTCTGATGCTCCTTCCACTGCTACTGAGTTAGCGTCCTTTGTTGCAGGCAGGGACTATTGTTTTAATATATGCAATTACGACTCTTCTTGGGCTGATGGAACATTTAGCTCTATTGAGGATGCAGGACCGAGGGGGGGGAGTATATGTCCTCTATGCTGAATTCTTTTTTGAAGCAGAAGGGCATTGTTCATCAGCTCACTACTGCTTATACTCCATAGTAGAATGGGTTTACAGAGAGGAAGAATCGGTCACTCATGGAGATGGCAAGATGTATGTTGAAAGCAATGAGCTTGCCACACAGTTTTTGGATGGAAGCCGTTATGTGTGCTTGCTATGTTTTGAACAGATGCCCCACCAAAGCATTAAAGAATGTCACGCCGTTTGAGACTTGGAACAGCTGGAAACCTTCTGTTGGGCACTTTGGCAAGGCACTTAGAAAAAAGTTGGATAACAAGGCTGTCAAATGTATTTTTGTGGGATAGAGCAATGGGAGAAAAGGATACGGACTATATGATCCTGTCTCTAAAAAGGTATTTGTCAGTAGGGATATACTTTTCGATGAAAAATCAGAATTATCCCTTGCTGGTTTTGACAAATATCAGGCTGCATGTGATGTATTTGAAGGGTTGTTGCCTATTTCATTTGGTGATTCAGCTGGAGTTTCAACAAGTGAACTTAATGTTCAGCCAGGTGCTTCATTGGAAAGCGTAGAAAATCAGCCATTGGCTGATCTGAATATTCAGCAAAGTGCTGAATCTGAAATTCAGCAAGAGCTTGTGTACAGTCAGGAGGCAAGGCAAATGCCTAGATGGTATTTACAGACTATGAAAGATAGTCATTTGGATGCTCCCATGGCTGGTCATACTAGAAGGCATAGTTGTCAGGTACGATACGGTACGGTATGATAAAATACGGTACTAATTGGTACCTTATGATTTTACAAGGTACAGTATGATATTAGTATGAAAAAAAATTAAGATGATTTTTTAAATAACAAAAAATCCTTAAATGATAGATCATAGAATACATGTTTAAAGTGCAAATAGCCATTTCATTACAGAATAAGATGAATACATGAGGGTGACCATCTCGGTCGCATGGGCTACGCAAAACATGCGATACAACTACAGTCTAGTATATCTGATATAAAAAAAAAGAGTGACCTATGTCATATGAATCTATGATGAGGTATCACTATCATCATCATCATCATTAGAACCATCTGAGTGCTCATCAAGAGAGTCTGAAGATGACTCCTCGGCATCCTATGATGAGACACACTCATACTCATCCTCATCCTCACTGATGAGGTTACCATCATCATCAAACGATGGCTCCCTAGGTAGCGGCTGTGTAGGCAAGGGGGGGATGTCATCATGAGGCACATGATGTGAGCTACTAGAGCCCCGCCTTACATATGTCTGTAAGCCACTCGAATCACCCCTCCTCGATGATGGAGAGCGTCAAATGACCATGCCCCTGCTATCACCTACTCAAACTCCTCGCCCACGAGCACATTGATTGCGAGTGTCGCGAGTATCTGCTGCTATAAGCTCTTTATAGAGCTCTACAAAAATCATCTCCTCCTCGTCCACCTCCTTATGTATACTCGGAAGAGTGTTGCCCGTCAACTTGAATGTATCAACATTCACCTACACAATGCAGTGATGCATGTAAGATTGATCATTGTAAATGCTAAAGTCTAAATTGTAAAGAATAAAGTTTAAACTTCAAAGTTCAAAGTTTAAAAGTTAAAACAACAAATTTTAAATGTTATGGTTAAGTGTTTAAACTTTACTTGCTTCGGACTATCCATGCTCATCATAGCCCTCATCATGCGTAAGTTAGTGCGGCAATAGACTAGCCGCTCTAACTGTTGTGTGCTAAGCCGATTATGAATCTTTGTGTGAATGAGAGAATAGGCACTCCAGTTTCTCTCACATGCACCCGAAGAGCAATCCTGGGTAAGGACCCTCATGGCTAAGGGCTGAAGGGTCTCTAGTGCGTATCCAAAGTTTTGCCACCAAAATGCCCTCTCTGATCTGCATAGCATCCTAGCTGCTCTAGCACTGCATTGTGGTCATCCACAGGAACCACACGAGTTAAATAAGCAAGCTGGTCTGAACGCAACTCTGTATCATCCATGACCGCCGGTGACTTGTAGGCCGGATGTACCAATGCAGCAAAACCATGGATGGGCTTATGCATCCACGCCCATCTCCTCTCTGCTATCTCTAAAACATGTGTACGCTGTGTCTTTGTGTCACTATACAAGCACGTGCCTTTGCCAATGCCACTCTAAAGAAGTGAACGAGAAGGCCCATGATGGACCCCTTGCAATCACTCATACGTAACACCCTATAAAAGGGAGTCATGACAATGACAACGGCATGGACTTTTTGCCAAAATTGCTCATTAAGGCACAAGCGTTACATGGCTGTCGCCTCCTCTGTCTCATGCTCATCCCACTCATTTCATAGAGTGGACACCACTGTCTGGCGCAAGGGGACTACACCTCATAAAGGCGCTCCAGCAATAACCACATGTAAGCAAAGCAAGTTGAAGAAGGATTCTTCAACTCCAGCGTGCTATGCTCACGATACATCGCAAGCATCTTTACCTTTACCGTGAAGAATGTGACAATTGATGTAGCTTTGCAGACCACCCTCTTCACCCACTTGAGCTTCCCAATGTCCTCCATGAGCAAGTCCAAACAATGACTTGCACATGGAGTCCACACAATCGTAGGGAACTCGACCTCAAGCAAAAAATCCATGCGCCGACAATTCGATGCATTGTCGTAACAACTTGCACCACATTTGAGGGGCCCACCTACAACCACAACTTACAAATTATAAGTTATGTATAAATCAAATTTCAATTATGAATCATGATATTATCATAATGAAAGAAAGTGAAATAAATTTAAAATGAAAATTGCAATGTATACCTCAATGATAGCTTGTCGAATATGGCGGTAGATGAATGCGCCCATCGTTTTTCTCCCCCTCTTGCCGGTATCTACGGCCCGTAAAAAGTAAGTGCCGAGTGGACATGAGACGAGTATGTTGATGATGCCCTGTTTCTTACGATCACTCCATCTGTCGGTGAGAATGGAGCAACCATATTTTATCCATATGGCCCGAATAGGATCAAGGGCTCTATCAATCCTCTCCTCTTCACCAATCTTTATTGTCCTCATATCATTGTATGTGACACCGGTCCATCCTTCACATGGACCCACATTGGCAATGGCTTTTACCATCTTCTTCCATTGCTCTTGCTTTAGGACATTGAATGCAAGATTGCACTCAATCACCGTGCGTGCAATTTCAATGTCCGCAAGTCGTTGCCTTTCTCTAAGAGAGACAATCGATCCATGCACATGACCAAGAGCTTGAGAGAGAGACGATTGTCTCTCCGGCACCGCATGAGCCTCCACTCTTTGTCTTTTACCAGAGCCAAATGCGGATGTGGAGTCCCCACTACCAATGGTAGAGGCCTTTTCCTCATCGGTTGAAGATATGCCCACATTGGATGCTTCCTCGTTAGTAGGCATAGCAGTTGGTGCCGATAAGCCACTTCCTCCTCTTCTTATGGATCCCCCTCTCATCTTGGCGAGAATCTACTCTGCAATGTTTTGAGGGATCTCCTTGTTGTATAGCGCTTCCCGCAATACTTGCATGTCCAATGGTGAGAGTTGGACTTCTTTGTGTCCCTCTCTGCATGGATTGCATGCAAATTGAAGGCCTCGTGCTTCTCACGAGTCATGGTGTTGATGACAGATAAAGAGGTCACACACACAGAGAGAGAGAGAGAGAGAGAGAGAGAGAGAGAGAGAGAGAGAGAGAGAGAGTCTCGACTCTTGAAAGTTGAGAGGGAGACTTGAGAGGCCCGAGGGTTGGGGTAAAGTTGAAAGAGCAAGAGTGAACTATGAGAGAGAGGGGATGGGAGATGAGAATGGCAAATGCTTTGATAGGGTGCGGGATAGAGGGGATGGGAGATGAGATATGAGAATGGCAAATTCTTCGATAAGGTGCGGGAAAGAGGGGATGGGAGATGAGATTCGAGAATGACAAATCACAAGTCCATTCAAGAATCAAGATCCAAGAGAGGAAGATGAGAATGGTAAGTTACAAGTGCTTACTGAATTGGTGTGGAAGCATGGAGGAGAGGAGCTCCTTTTGTAGATGAGAGAAGGGTCAAAGTTCAAACAGCCAAAGAGGGGTCAACGGTCAAAGAGAGGGTTGCCAGCTAGAAGGAATCCAAAGAGGGCCGGGGAGAGGAGTGCATGGCTGGAAAAGGGGGTGGGGTGAGGTATCCAAGGCTTCCCATCCCCCAAAAAGTGCCACACAGGTAGGCAGAGTAAAAGCGGGCACAAAAAACGTGTGACGTGAGATCGATGATGCGCAGGCGACGTGGCCGAAACAAGCCAAAAATCTCGTACGAATTCGTACCGTACGGTTCTTACCGTATGAACCTATCCGTACCAGGTACGAAGGCAACTATGCTAGAAGGCAAGCTCGTTTGCATGATACTGCACATACCATGGAGTTTGTTATGGCAGCAAGTATAGTTGATAATGAGGAGCCTGAATGTTTTGAGGATGCACAACATAGTGTGCATTGGATGGCAGCAATGCAAGCTGAGTTTGATTCTATCATTAAGAATCAAACATGGGATTTAGTGTCTTTGCCTATTGGGAAGAAAGCCATTGGAACAAAATGGGTCTACAAGCTGAAAAGGAATGCAGATGGATCCATTGACAAATATAAGGCAAGGCTTGTAGCCAAGGGCTATGCATAGAAGAAAGGCATTGACTATGAGGAGACATTTGCTCCTACCTCCCGCATGACTACCATCAGGTCTATGGTTGCTTTGGCTGCCCATTATGGATGGACTATGCATCAGTTAGATATTAAAATTGCATTTTTACATGGGGAACTTCATGAAGAAGTATATGTACAACAGCCCATTGGTTTTGCAATTGAGGGATTCGAACACTTGGTTTGCAAGCTGAAAAAGGCTTTATATGGCTTGAAACAAGCTCTTAGAGCTTGGTATGCAAAGATTGATGCCTTTTTACTCAGCCAAGGGTTTATAAACAACTCATCAGAGTCTACCCTTTACGTATGTAAAGAGGGGGCATCCATGTTCATCATTTGTCTATATGTTGATGACCTTTTGCTTGCAGGGACACATGTTGATCAGATTTCAGCATTTAAACAAAATTTGCAGCAAACTTTTGAGATGTCAGACTTCGGGTCTTTGCATTATTACTTGGGCATACAGCTCATACATGATGCTAGAGATATTGGTTTATCACAGTCAAGATACATTGGTAAACTCCTTGAGAGTTTTGACTTGGAGGATTGCAACCCAGTCTCTGTACACCAAGGGAACCTGGATTGCAGCTGTCAATGCATGATGACAGTGATTTGTTTGATACACACACATATGCTCGAGCAGTTGGATGCCTTATCTACCTATGCAACGGTAGGCCAGACATACAGTTTGCAGTTTTAGCCTTGAGCAGATATATGCATCAGCCATGCACGTCACATTGGCAAGCTGTCAAGTGTGTTTTTCGTTACTTTTGCAGGGTACTAGATCTCTTGGATTGCTTTATGCTAAGGGGGGACCACTGCACTTACATGCTTACAGTGATTCTGATTGGGTTGGTAATTATGATTCACGTCACTCTACTATTGGCTATTGTTTCTTTCTAGACTCATATTGCATATCTTGGCTTAGCAAGAAACAGTCCATTGTTGCCACATTGTCATGTGAATTTGAATACAAGGTAGCTTTCACTACCATAGTTGAATGTGTATGGCTTAGACGCTTGCTACATGATCTAGATGTATCTGTCACGGAGCCTACTTCTTTGTTCACTGACAGTTAGAGTGCCATTGCAGTGGCACGGAACCCAGTGTTTCATGCACGCACGAAACACATTGAGATTTTCAGAGAGAGGCTACATGCAGAAGATATCAGCCTTGTCTATTGCCCTACCACTAGTAATGTGGCAGACATCTTCACCAAAGCTCTTTCTCGTGACAAATTTGAAGCATTTCACAATGCTTTAAATTTGATCTCCTTTCGTGGAGGATGACCCTTGTATCTTGATCACTCTTCACTCTAGGGGGGTTTGTTGGGTTTCACTCATGCCTACGCTCACAGAGGAGTGTCGGTGATCAGTAGGACACTAGGGCACTTTTTAGTCTCCGTATGAGAGGCTTTTTTCCCCAGATTCATTCTCTTTATTTTATGTGCCTATGTTACATATTTACGGGCACTTATCATGTTGCACACACTTTTGGATGTGAATACCCTCTTACAACCCTAAGGTTTAAGGGTTGTACCTTGTACTTTCATCTTACACTCTTTCAGTCTATTGCATTGGGTGTTGTGCTTCACTCTCCATGCTATCGACTGCACTCTCAACTGAGCTTCGAACCTCTCCACCTTCTCACAAGGTCATCACAACCTTAAGATGGTTATCCTCTCCAAATAGTCTAAGGTTAAACATCATCTATTTCAAGATTGCTAGGGTATTACAATACAATCTTGCTTAATTGGCATAGAGGGGATTGATATTTTATCCTTCTTGACCATCTCTTAATAATCTAGGATAGTCAACAATGGAATTTTAGCATCAACCTAGGTCCTTAATGCCATACACACTTCTTGCATTGTTTGTTTGAAGAAAATCCAACCTTTAAACATAGTATTGGACCCTTTTGACACAATTCAATTTCTAACTTACAATAGGCCTAGGTCATCTAGGACTCTCTCTTTAAAAGGTTTATTCAAGCACCCTCCACATATATTAAGGTCAACTACTTATTCAAAGTGCACATACTTGTACCTAAGTCTAAACATTGAACAACTAAATATCATGAATAGGACATCAAATATTGATTGTTGTATCACCACAATATGTCATGACAATCACCCATTGCTTGCACCTCAAAAGTATTTTCTTTTCTTGATGGGAAATTCCTATGTGGGAAGAGAGTAAGCATCTAAATCACTTAGAGCTGGGGAGCACATCCTCTTAAAAGCAATACTTCTTGTAGCCAATAGTTGAGTATATCTCACCATTGAGACTTACTCTTTAGAATCACTTTGCGGGATTAAGAAGTGGAGATAAAAGATTCAAGAGTTTTCCCTTGGGTTTGGGGCGAAAGTCCTAAACGAACGATAGCGAAGGTATCCACAGATTAAGAGGGAGCTCTTAGGAGTTGTCACGGTTCTCAAGAATGATAAAAAGTACTTCATTGGAGCTGCTGTCATGGTCGAGACTGATTGCTTGTCTCTTCTAGGTATGATCATGAGTTCTACTCCAGACATTGCCATGCTTAGGTGGATTGGGTATACAAAATCCATGAATCGTGAGTTCATGCACATAGCCGATATTCTTTCACGAGCGAGGTATGATGATATGTATTCTTCTTGCACTAATGATGTTGATGATGGGGCTGATTACTTTGTTTGCTAACCTAGGCACAAAAATTGATTTCTCATCTGCATTTCATCCTGAAACTAATGGACAAACAAAAGCCACTAATAGCACTATTCTAGATCTTTTACGTGCTTACACTATTTCTAAACCACAGACATGGGACACACACTTGCATTTATTACAATTTGCATATAACAATACACCACACACATCTACAAAGAAAACACCGTTTGAAGTGATTTATGGTTATAGATTGTCTACACCTTTAGTTCAAGCAACAACTCTCCTACACAATCTATTACTCACCAAAGATTGGACCAAATAGCTGGGGAATACATCCTTTTTGGGGGTAAACATGCCTGTGCCTACACTGCCCGTGTATTACTACACTAACAGTCCCCACACACCTGTACGTTGCAAGTGGCAGGCACCTATCACTGTCGCTTCATTCTTTGTTCTTTTAGTGACATTTAAATAAGGGAAGGTCAGTCACACATTGTGACTGTTGGAGTTTCTATATATGGAGATTCTCTTTCTTGCTCTCTTACTCCATCCGCCATAGCTCACTTCTCCATTGCTTCTACTTGTATCAGAGCATTGGTTTGAGGATCTTCTCTTCAATGCACTTCAGTCCGGATTTAAAACCTATAGCTCAAGGTTTAACGGTTGCCTCTCAAGAAGGTATACATCAATCCTATGCTTCATAGGCCTCTTCCTAGCTTGTGTGGGATCCTTCTCAGCATCAAGTTGACCTGACTGAGCTTCAACAAGTACTCCAGTGTGGCCAGGAATAACAGCAAATATGACAGACCTGCCACTTAATTTGTGTAGGACAGACTTGTTGTTTGCTCTGTGCAAGACAGGACAAACTTATTTACTCTGTGCAGGACAGACCTGCTACTTACTCTGTGCAGGACAGCTCTATGTAGGACGGACCTGCTATTCACTGTGTTGGAGATAGACCTGCTGTTCACTGCATTGGGAACAGACTTGCTGTTTATTGTGTTTAAGACAGACCTATTGTTAACTATTGTTTAGGACATACTTGCTGCATACTGTCACAACAAGCTACTATGCTGATTATCATGTGATGATATTCAAGTACTTCAATGGATGTATCGATGTATGACATTGATGCTATGTGTCTGGATATGATTATGGAATGTCTTGAGCTTCACATTTGAGCTCGATTACATATATTGGAGCTTTGGCTAGTTGCTATAGTGATCATTGACATTGTGGGCTTGAAGATTCTCTCGGGTTTTATGCTCCCAGCTCTACGCTTGATGCATTTGGGATTTTGGACGGCCATGTACTTGATATTTTGAGCTTGCATTGCTCATTTGGCATTCGGTTTTGTTCCAATGGGAGTCACTTGAGTTACTTAGCTATTTTGCATTTGAGCACATCTTTGGGTTTGTGTAATTGAGCTTGCTTTAGTGAAACCATGGGACTTGGTCAAATTATGTCTATGCTCTCCGGATACTATTTAGATACAATTGTTGTCTGGTGGGCTGATTTGATTCATGCTTTGAGCTGGTACCTATCTTTGTTAAGTTGTTGCCAGTGATGTATTTATCCTACTTGGCTATGAGCTTATTTCCACTTGCTCAATCAGTTGTGTATCTACTATCTAGTAGTTCTCTTTCGTTATCTTGAGACCTACTATATGCATGACGGTTATGCTTATTGAATGTATCCCACTTTGACACATTGAGTTTGATAGTTCCGAGATGCATCATCTAAGAGGAGATGCTTTGACTTGACTGTCATTCTTTATCAATTTGTGGACAGCTCTCCTATTTGTTGATTTCATCTCTTTAGACATTATCTTGGTCTTGAATTGGCTTGTTTTGCTGTTATTTACAACAATCTTTTTGTCTTGGGCTGTGCTTTCATTCATTGCATTATGGCTGGTGGGTTGAATGACAATGCTATCTTAAACATTGATAAATTGGATGGCACAAATTACAACTATTGGAAGGGACAAATCTAGTAGGTCCTAGTATAGAAATTGCAGATTAAGCCATTAAGACATGAGGGTGTAAAACTCGAACACTTTGATGTCGATGATTGGGCTGAATTGGATGAGTTACGTAAATCTACGATCATTTTGTCACTCTCTAAATAGATTTCTATAATGTTATCTTTGAAGGGCAGATTGCCTGGTAGTTATGGGAGAAGATTCGTGATACCTATGACAAGCAAAGTCTTGCTTCATAGATATATTGGCTGAAGCAACTCATGGACCTTCGTATGGAGGAGGGGACTTTCATGTTTTCCCACTTGAATGAGTTTCATTCTATTTTCAGCCACTTATCTTCGCAGCAGGGGATCGACTTTAAGGAGAATCTTCCTCCCTTGTTCCTGTTGGTTACATTGCCTGAGTCATGGGACACATTCAATACTGCTATGTGTGCAAATATGATGGGTTGAAATGGCAGATATAGAGGGTAGACTCTTGAATGAAGAGGTTAATAGAAAGAATATTGATACTTCCTGTAGTTTTCATGCTTTGACAATCAGAGGTAATAATGGTAAGAGCGGTAATGATCGTCGTACGAGAGACTCTCAGAAGTCTTGTTCTCAGTCATTTGGACAGTCTCACAGTAAGTCCTCTAGTCATAAGTCCGCATTTACTTGTCATTATTGTGGGAAGCAGGGTTATATTGGGCCACAATGCTATAAAATGCGTGATGACAAGCGCAAGGAAAAGGGAAAGAGTAAAGTGCAGGAAAAGACCAATGATTCCAAAATTGTTCCTAGCAAGTTCAACGTCAAGATAGAATAGATTTATGTTGTGCAGATTGATTTCGATGGTGATTACATACTTGCAGCTTCTTCTCTTGATGTTTCGCAGTTGATTGATGCCTCGTCCACCTATGCTCAGTGTTGGTTGATTGATTCAAGGGCTTCATTTCACGTTACCCCTTATTGAGAGTGGTTCCACTTCTATTGTAGAATGACAAGATCGGTCAGATTGGGCAATGACTTGGTATTTAGATATTGTAGGTATTGGAGGTATCTAGCTGTAGTTTCCTTCTGGCAGTATGTTTACTTTGCATGATATACGCCATGTTCTGGCTTTGACTAAAAGTCTACTTTTTGTTGGACAGTTGGATGATGTAGGTTATGTTTTCTTTTGGTGATTCCTCATGAAAGATTACATATGGGAATCTTGTCGTGGCATGAGTGCACTCTTTATCCCTTGCTTGTATTTTGGGTCTATCAACCATGTTTTGATAGTGGCCGTAGTATCACATGTATCATTATGGCATCATCGCCTTGAGCACATATCACTCAAGGAAAAGAAAATGCTTACCTGTTTGTAGTATCTTTTGGTCCTTAACTATAAGTGTTTTGATTCTTGTGATCATTGTCTTTATGGTAGGCAAACCCATAGTTCGTATAAGAAGTCTGGCATTATAAGCATGGATGAGCCTTTGGCTCTTGTTCGTTTTGATGTTTGTGGACCTATGTCTTGCAAGTCGTTAGGTGGCGTGAAGTATTTCTTTACTTTCATTGATGATTAGTCACATGAGGTGGATATACCACATAAACTAGAAATCAAAACTTGTGATTACTTTTCAGCGTTGGCTTGGTTTTATTGAGAACCAATCTAGGTATAGGTTGAAATGCCTATGATTTGACAATGGAAGTGAGTATGTATCTAAAGCTTTTGAGCAGTTTTGTGACGAGAGGGGTATTAAGCATGAGTTGACCACCCCGTACATCCCACCCTAGAATGGTATGGCTGAGTGGTTGAATAGGGCGATTAAGAAGTGAGTTCGTAGTATGCTTAGCCAAGCAGGCTTACCACAATACTTTTGGGTTGAGGTAGTTACTACTACCCTGCATTGAATTACTTGATCCCTATACATTACTCTTGATTATCAGGTTGTAGAGGAGGTGTGGTCTAGAAAATCTTCATCATATGCTCATTTACATACCTTTGGTTATGTGGCTTTTTGCTATGTTTCGAACGACAAGTACAATAAGCTAGATTCTAAGTCCGTGAAATACATCTTTTTTGGTTATGGGGATACATGTGAGATGGGCTATCACCTATCGGATTTGTAGGCTAGGAAGGTTATTTGTAGTCATGATGTTTTTTTCCATGAGAAGAAAATGCATAAGCAACCTTAACAGATCGTTGAGGTACGTAATGTGATATTTTAGGAGGAGTTTCTTGTTATTGTACAACCAGCTAGATAGCTTGCAACAGAGCTGATGCTCCAATGACCTAGGATCCTGATGTTAGACAGGATATATATGCTCCACAACCTATTTTGTGATGGTTTACTAGAGATAGATGTCAACTTGATTAGTTTGCGCCCTCTATGGATTGTGTTATGGTGATAGATGCTAGTGAGCCTCTTACCTATGATGAGGCCGTGCGTAGAGGTGATAGTCACTCTTGGGAGAGGGCCATGTAGTCAGAGTATGGCTCATTGCAAAAAAATCATATGTGGGATTTGGTTCCTTTGCTTAGCGTAAAGTGTGCTTTGCCATATAAGTCGGTGTATAAGTTGAAAAGTACCCTTGGACGCCCCATGCCAGTCTATAAGGCCAGATTGGTTGCTTAGGGTTTTAAGCAAGAGTATGTTGTTGACTTCGATGAAGTTTCTCAACTGTCATTAAGATGACTACCCTATGCTTGGTTCTTATATGGGGACTTGTATGATGAGATTTATATGTGACAGCCTAAGGGATGTGAGGCAAAAGGCACAGAATACCTAGCATGCAAGTTGAGAAAGAGCCTTTAGGGCCTTAAGTAGGCACCTAGGGAATGGTACCGTAAGTTTCATGCTTTCATGCATTCACAGGGATATATCTACAATGATATGGATTTGTGTTTACACACAAAAAATGCCCGTGATGGTAGCCTTATGATTTTTGTGCATTACCACTTTATTAAAGGCGCTGTTAAGGACAAGTCCATCGAGCTTGCCAAAATCTCAACTGATTAAAATCCTGTAGATTTGCTCATTAAAAGTCTCTTAGCAGAGAGTTTTGCCTTTCTTAGGAAGCTAATTGGCGTTAGATGAGATGACATATTTCTTTATCTTGTTATACTTTATGTATATTTGTACTTTTACTATTTTCTTGATCTCTTCTCACCAGGGGTACATTCGCCTTTAAGTGGGAGGTTGTTGGGGGTAAACATGCCTATGCCTATGCCTATGCCACCTATGTATTACTACATTGATACTACTCGCACATCTGTACATTGCAGGTGACGGGTGCCCTTGCATACATGTACATTGTAAGTGGTGGGCGCCCATCATTTTCACTTCATTCTTTATTCTTTCATTGACCTTTGAATAAGGGAAGGCCAATTACACATTGTGACTGTTGGAGTTCCCACATCTTGAGTCTTTCTCTCTTTCTCTTTTGCTCCATCTGCCATAGCTCACTCCTCCATTGCTCCTGCTTGCGCGTGCTCTCACTTGGGCCTCTGCCTTCAATCCTCTTAAAAGTCAATACTTCTTGCAACCAATGGTTGAGCATATCTCACCACTGAGCCTAACTCTTTAGAAGTGTTTTGAGGGATTAAGAAGTGGGGATAAAAGACTCAAGAGCTTTCCCTTGGATTAATTCAGGCAACACCTCCTAAGACAATCTCTATTGGAATCTAAACATCCTAGCTGCAAACTTGACTTGCTTGCTTGGCACCTGATTCTTCTTTCCTCGATGACTCAGCAATTCCCAGATTTTGAAACTTGACACCTAGAAAGCCATACATGAGCCATACAAGATTTCACCCACAGATGATTTGTTTTGAGTCATTATCTTGTTCCACTGGGCTTAACCTTGCAGATTAGTTATTAAATAGTCACACAAAGGTCTTGATGTTATGAAAGTTTGATTGATATATTATGTATTGACCCATGAGTGCAGATCAATGTGATTTTGATATGCTGATTTGTCGAAGTTTGGCTTTTTTTTTTTCTTTTCAATCTCAAATTCGGGAGATGATAGCGTAACACTCTGGCTACTGTAATCTATATTCTGTTTAATGGGTTTATCACTTAAAACTTAAATTCTATTCAGTGCAAATGTGAAATGCACCTCCCAGGACCGGAGGAAGTACCTGATTGAGCAGCACAACTGTGCCATGCAAGAAGCTGAAAAGTACCATGAAGAAGCAATATTTCAGCCCTACCTGAGGAATTCATTGATTAGGCAGCTCTGTTAGCTAGGGTGGAGTGGAAACTGAACTTCCGCTAGGTAGAGTCATCACAAGCTGAAGATGTTCTGAAATACTGTGGCAATTGTCAGGTGGCATGAAGATTGATTTTCAGGTGTGGTTGACCTACTCAGATATATTGTTTCTCTCAAGTTTGGATGGAGAGGTGGCTGTCACTTGGCGAGCATGATCATATACTCCAAGGCCAGCCTTGAGTTATGAGGAGTATCTTGGCAGCATAACCATCAGAGTTTTTGGGGACTTCATTGCTGTCACATCTAATCCAGAATTCTTAGATGGAGTGAGAAGCCAGCTGAGGAAAGAAGATTTTCAGCAGCATAGTAGTGTGGCATAGATGGAGTCGAGATGTCGACAGTGATTGATTGACATAAGAATTCCTCATCATAATCCCCTCAGAGAGGTTACTAGGGGAAGAGGATGAGGGAAAGGTGAGAGAAGCCATTGTTTGAGTTTGGGACAGATCCTTCCCCTTTACCAATGGAGGGGGTTCAATGGATTTACAGGCCATTGCTGTGCCCCTCCTTTCTTCTTGTTCTTTTGCTTCTAGTATTTCTGTGAGAAAGCTATAAGATTACCAATAGAGGTCTGTCTTTTCAGACATTTTAGCCTTTGTAGTACCTATGTAGCGGATGTTTTATAGCCAGTTGGGCTATTAAACAGACAGCCTTTGTGGGGTCAAAAAGAGCACGAGCACCGTGCGTAGAATGAGTAATAAGGAAAAACAGGCATGTAGTTTTCGTGAGCTTGTATTCTAATTCATATTAAATTAAGTAATTTTTATTTAACATGGTCTATGCATCGCAAGTCTTGGGCATCTAACCGTATTATTTAGGTTGTATCATAACTAACTATCAGGTATTAGTGAAAATTGGTGCCGTTTTTGTTTTGGCCTCATCTCACAAGTGGAATGTTAATCTTTAAGTGATTTTTGTTTAACATGATTTATGCATGGCAATTCGCAAGTCTTGAGCATCTAACCATATTATTTGGGTTGTACTATAACTAACTATTAGGTATTAGTGAAAATTGGTACTGTTTTTGTTTTGGCTTTGTCTTGCACGTTGTATGTTAATCTATAAGTGATTTTTTCTTTACATGATTTATGCATCGCAAGTCTTGGGCATCTAACCATATTATCTGGGTTGTACTATAACTATCAGGTATTAGTGAAAATGGGTACTGTTTTTGTTTTGGCCTTGTCTTGCAAGTCGTATGTTAATCTAGTAATTGTGTGCAGGTTTAATCACATGGGTATGCATGGTAGTTTCAGCTTTTATTCTGCATCCAGTTCACAGTATAGCAGCACTTGAAGTGATTGCAGCCATTGGAAAAAGTTACCCTATTAAGGACTTGTCATTGGTACCGGTGGTTCTCTTTTATTCAAGGACTTTGAGAAGACAACATACAAAAGACACAGCTGCAAACTTGGTATCCCATTTTATGATGCTCTTACGATATACACTCTTTCTTTATGGGAATATTGGATCATTGAGCCGTCTTGTAATGATGTCTGACATTTCTGACAGTGCATTATTGCTGCAAAGCTATAATATGAATGAAGACTTTATGGCCTTGGAATACTCATGGTTGATGATCTTGGAATTTTGGTATCTGTTTGATGTTCAGGGTTAGGATAAATTTGTTTCTATCAGATTGTTGCTTGGCCTTTTTACTTTGCTTTGCTACATCAACTCTACATAGATAGCTTCAAGTCTTTCACTTAAAATGTGGCTTTGATAATTACATCCTGCTTTGTTTGATCAATAGCTCTTGGAAAACATTGGTGGCCTCCCTACTTCTTGTATGTTTTCTCTCCTTGCCCCCTAGATGCTCTCCTCATGTTTCTTCACTTCCATATGTCCTCACCCACCAAATGGCCTGCTCCTACCTGCCTTCCACCAAGCCCTAGAAAGAAACACAATGTAATGGCCTCTTTCCTATTTCTTTGCTCACTTGTCTCCCTCCCCCCCATGCTACTTTTTTGCTCCCTCACCAAAATATGGCTTTCTGAGCAGCCATGTCATAGAACAACCTGATGCACTTTAGCAAAAGCCATGAAGCAAAGTGATCTGTGCAATCATAAGGGTTTTGATTGAAGCCTTGGTACAAACAAATCCTTGGTGGAAGCCACAAGAACACAATGTAGAGAGGGTGAGAGGAAAAGAACGAAGCAATAGCACCAATGAACAATGCACTCACTGATAGAATGAGAAGATACAAGTGTGTCTATATATAGACACATATGGGATGTTGTAAGAGAGAACACACATGTTCTTCTTTCTCTTGGACTTCTAGAATCGGAGGTCTATGCAACAAAAGCTGCGCTCACCTTGGAAGTAAGCACTTAGCCACTAGAAGGAGCGCCTCAAACTCTTGAAGCAGGGAACTCACCTTGTCAAAGGTAAGAGGTTGGGTCCGTGGGTCATGGTAATGGAAGTGATGAAGTTATCCTACTACGGGGATGAAAGTTTGGAAAGTAACACGTGGGCCAAGTGAGTAGCTTTGAGAATGGATCCCACTGCCACAAGCCAATCTGGAAGAGATGTAATTTGAACTATATAGGAAATTGCAGACTCTTTCAAGGAGAGTCCAAATAGCTGACTTTGAAGATTGATGACCCGGGCAACAATCAGTGTCTCAAATTGATCCACAAGAATCCCCCATGCCATAGCCAAAGACTCCCAAGCTGCATCAACAGATTGACAAAGTCAGTTGTAGTCATGATGATCAAGGCATAAGCCGAAGTATCTCTATCCTCCGAGTCTTGTATGCCATCAAAGCCGGGCTGATCAATCACCACATCATCAAGAATGTGTTTTAAATTGATCCTTAAGAATTCCTCATCCCATAGCCAAACAGTCCCCAACATGGATCAACAGAATAACATAGTCAGTTGTAGTGATGATGATCAAGGCATAAGCTGCAGCATCTTTATCTTCCCAGTCTTGTATACCATCAAAGTCGGGCTGATCAATCACCACATCATCAAGAAGAACCTCCTTACCACTATCAAGATTTTGTGGAAAAGTACAACAAAGGACTTGTCGAGTCATAGTGACAAGTTTGGGAGCAGTACACCATCAACCGCCCGCCACAATTGTCAGGCCACCGGTTTAGACTTGACCTTCACCTTCTACAAAGGTTAGTTTATGCCATCTAGCTTTGAGGCCTCTAAAAACATGTAGAGGAGGGGGCATGAATGCCATCACCGGGGCCAAAGTGTCTCAACAAGATACCCTCGGAATAGCTGAACTATGTGGGAACACTTGCTGCCAAGGAAAACACAAGGTAGAGAATACCGCGTGGGAACAACCATTAGGAGCTCCAACTCCAATATCACTAATAGCCTAAAACACAAATGCCTATGCACATCATTAATCCCATTCCATCACTGGACTTAGGGTGGTTTCGTACGTTTAGTGTGATACATTCAATACGTGAATATGTATGGTATGGAACACACAAAAATTTTAAGAATAAAATACATTGTTTTATACGCTCATTTAAAAAAATACATATAAAATTATATATAAAATCAGTCTACACACATAAAGTGAAGGGCATGTCACTCAATGCTCATAAAAGGACTCGAAATGACAAAATATATAACGACTCATCATAAGCCCCAGATACATTGGAAGGTAAAGAGCTACTCTCACTAGAAGAGGCCTTCAATGGCTCACCAAAGTCACGATCACTGATGACATTCCCATCATCATCATAGTTAGGCTCTCTAATTGGAGCATTCTCTACTCATGTTCTCTAATTGAAGAGGCCTAGGCATTGTGGAGAAGAATGAGGAGAAAGGAGGAGAGAGAGAGAGGAAGAGGGATTTGGGAAAGGGAGAGGGAGAGGGTATAATATGTATGGATGAAACTTGAAAGTGAGAGAGAGGGAGAGACAGAGAGAGAAAGAGGGAGAGGGATAGGGAGAGGAGAGGAAGAAAAGGTGAGGAAAAGGGATAGGGAGAGGGAGAGGGAGAGGAAAAGGAAGAGGGATAGGGAGACGGAGAGAGATAAGTAATGACAATAATACTCACATATTCCTTGACATTTCATGTGCAACCTACACACATGTACCCTTGAAACCTTCTATTTTAGTTGATTAGTGGTTGAGGTCCTTTAATGTATCGAAAAGGGTGGAGACTAACATTTACCAATGGTAGTTAAACACTATCTATATCTACACCCTTCCCATATTAGTGGATTGTGCATCCAAAGGCCAAGAATATAGCTGTGATTTGGGTTACCCGCATAGCCGCATTCTTATTCGCAATAAACCCTATCTTTTTCCCATTCAAACATATTCTATTGACTTCCACGAGAAAATGTGAGGGAAAGGGAGAGGAGGAAGAGAGAGAGAGAGATGAAGAGGAAGAATAGGGTAATGAAGCTTGAATGGAGCCTTGAGCTCAAGAGAGGGAGATCAAAGAAGATGGGAGGCTGATTTGTGTGATGAGATTTGGGGGTTGGGGGGCTGCCCTTTATAAGGGCTGAGGTGACGGAGAAGTGGGAAAGAGTAGATGAGGTTTCAAAGAAGAGAAACTTACAAGTTTAAAATTGCAACAACAAAAAATACCTCATGCACAATATGCGCAATGTGCTACTAGGAGACAGATGGGAGTGTATATATAATACATTAAAGAACAAAGCAAAGTTTAGGGTGGATGGACAAACAGGCTCTTCATTCTTTTGTGTGTGAGAGAGAGAGAGAGAGAGAGAGAGAGAGAGAGAGAGAGAGAGAGGGGGGGGGGGGGCGAGGGATGCTCTTGGAATTGCATACTCATCTTGGAAGTTGGGAGAGAGAGTGTGTGTGTGTGAGAGAGAGAGACTTGGAATTATGATAATAAACATAAGGCTTAGGAGTTGGAAGATATTGTATGGTCTAGTCTTCAGAGGCCAAAAATAGCCTATTTTTTGGTATGAAATGGTACGGATATGTACCGTCGGAACGAACTAGTTCGTACGTAGTACGAATGCAACTATGCTGGGGTTAGAGTAAATTTACGAGCTCAGGACACGAGGAAATCACAGGATGTCAAAGGCAAAAGTTGCTCTAAGTTATGTTGCATAGGTACTTGGTGCTAGTTGTTAGGCTAGGTCATTCATTTGGCCATAAGTGTCAGCTAGTGACACTAAAGAAGTGATGTTTAATGGTACCTAACACCAATCTGATGGTCAAAGATGGCATAGAGACACTTAGGAATGGAAGTTGCCTAGCGAAATTAATTATTGGCTAGTCAGATTAGTTTTCTAGGTACCAAAATAATTATTAGATTAATTTTCAATATTTGAAGACTGCAAATTAATATTTAATTATGGATAATACTGGAACAACCATTTGGGAAGTTTGCCATTTGGCAGGCTTTCCCATGAAGGTTGGTGGGAGGTTGAAGAAGAGGAAAAACGTGACCATTCTGCTATTGTGGATCGTGGGGAGCTATTAGAATTGATTGGGATCGTTTTTCCTCCTTTCCAATAAGAAAGAGGAGGTTGGCTGGTGGCAATAGTTGTTGGGGACCCCCAAATTGCAAGTGACAACATGTGGGTTGCTAGCGGCAGCATTTATTGTAGGGGACAATAAGGAAAGGGTTCCCAACAGCAAGCCACATCATCCACATGTTGTTGAGACAGGGCAGCAGTAGTAAATGATTGATTTTCTTCAGTTCTTCGTGAAGAGAAAGTCTGAATTTTCTCTCTCCTCAACATTGTCTCTCATCTCCTAGCCTTTCTACAGTCTTGCTTCGAAGATTATAGCATGCAAATCACCAAAGGCTAAGAAATTTCAGATTTTTCTGATGTAAACCCTAATCTGTAGAAATTAGGGTTTAACAACGGCCTTGAGAAGTGTACCAGAAATTGAAGGCTTGGATTCAATAGGCCTGAAGCTGTTTTCAATCAAATTTAAGTGGAAGGACCAGCAAATCAATGAATTTTGGGACATTTTCCATATCCGTCAAGGCGGGTGAAGGCCAATTGATTGCATGAATCAAGGCAAGGCACATCGGATTGAAAACTTGTTGGTCATTTTGGACAGCAAGGGGAGTTGGAATACCGAAAGGGATTGGGAAAATCCCATTGTACATCAACTTCTTCTTCAATTAAGTAAAGAAATACCGAATGGGGAGCTGGGTTTGGGACCAACGGGATGTCCAGTGTCCAAGATTGTGAGTTAATTTGCATTTCTCAATTTTGTAATAAATGTTGCTGTTGTAACTAAGTTGTATTCAGGAAATTAAGAAGGAAGGTTGGTTTCATGGTTCCATTGTCAGGATGCCATCAAATCCATTGAATTGGTGGGTGTGTGGCACTTGATTGCAGGTTGGAACTATTGCATTAGTGCTGAAATCGCTCTTAGTAGTGAATTATAGCAAGCATGTCTTCACATGGTGATATGGGATCAAGTGGATAGGATGCATCACTCCTTGGTCAGTCACGTGATAAAGAGGGAAATGCAATGACCGATGTTGGGCATGGTTCTTAGTATGGACAGCAAGCTGAAAATGTGGGAAATGACCCAAATGTTGGCACTTCAATGCATAAAGAGGTTGATGACCAGCAAGGGGCTCAAGACTTTGATGATAGCTATATTTTTGCTGAATTGGGAAAGGATTCCTAGTTTTCTCAATTTGTGAATGCCTCAAGGAAGGACAACAAAGGCAAAGAGAAGAAGAAACCTTCTACAGCTTTGGGATAGCCACAAGAACCAAAGGAAATACTTAAGTCTTCTTTGGAAGAGCCCGAAATGACTGATGAGCACAAACAGTTGGTACCTGTGGGTCAATAAGTACAAATGCATGCCTAACTTGGTAGTGCCAATCCATGGGAACACGGGCAAAAAGGTATTTATGCATATGCACGCATGGGACAATAAGGATACTTTGGTGGTGGTACCATTTTTCATGCCATGGTTGGATAAGCACGGCATATGGGAATGTATGCTTGAAATCCCTATGGTATGAAGTAGCCAATACATGGCTCACAACACCCAATGTATCTGGGTAATGCAAGTGGAATGCCTAATCCCATGTATGGCAGCATAGGCATGATGCGTGGGGCACAAAGCGGGCCATATGAATATGTATTTGCATCCCCAGGGACTGTTGGAGCACAAGGATTTGGTGTTGGTCATGTAGGAGCATCTAATAGTGTTGGTTATCATGTAAATACAGCAAATGCACCCTTTTTGCAGTAGCCTGTTTATAATAACTTGACTCCCATAGGTCCGCCAAAGGACTGTGATGAAGGTGGTAAAAGTGTGAAGTTTGAGCCTTTAAGTGGTGCACAAGATAGGCTGAAAGCACTTGTTTTTACTTAACAGTTTGATGCAGCCTGCTCCGGAGGCAACTTCACAGAGGCATCTAAGATATGAAAGGAAGCCACATTTTTGAAGGGAAATGCATTGTAGTGGTGGTCTACACTTCTTATTCAAGGGAAGTCACCTACCACTTGGGTCCAATTCAAGCAAATGTTTGCTTTAAATTGGTTGACAAGTACAGTTGAATTCCAAAGATTGCAAGAACTTGGATCAGTATAATAAGAAGTTTTGGAATGCAATGCTGCCAAGTATTTTTTTAAAATTGCATAGTACCCCTCCATGAGCAGTTGGAGAAGCATATTTGTGGTTTGCCAAAGGATATTCAGATATTTGCTTCAAGTCCACTATTTCCAGCATGTCTCAGCTTATAGAAATCGCTACTACAGCTGACACATTGCTGTGTGGAAAGGATGCAGGATTCCAAGATAGTGATGCCAAGCCACATGTCACTAAGGCCAAAGCTGAGAAAAAGGGTAAATCTGTAAATAAAGCTGAAAATCAGAGCAGATCTGAAAGTAGGGCTGGAAAGAGGAACAATTGGTTAAGAAAGAGTAGGAAAAATGATGCATGACGTAAGGAGCTGATGGTTACAAATAAATGCTTTATTTGTGAACAGGAAGGGCACATGGCATACAGCTGTCCTAATAAACAACAAGCTGAAAAGGATGATAATAAGGGAAAGAAAGGCAAAACCACTGCTAATTTAGTGTTGTTGTAGTGGCAGATAAACCCAATGATGATAGCACCGAACTTTGTAGGACAAGGGGAAAAATTAGAGATTTGTATACATTGATTTTTCTTGATCCAAGGGCATGATCAAATTTCATCTCTCTTGATATGGCAGCCCGTTTAGGTATTAGAAGGATGAGATGGGACCCATGGGTGAGATTGGTATGGCATGCAAGGGACATGTAGAGTTAGTCACTCCTATCATTGGAAAGCTTCATTTGCACATTCAGAGTTATGTGGACAGCGAAGAGTTCTTTATTGCTCCATTGGAAGGATGTGATGTTTTGCTTGGTATGCCTTGGTGCCATTGTGTGCATGCAATGATTGATGCTCATGATAAGATTGTGACCCTCTTCCATAGAGACAAAGTTTATACTTCGGATGTAAAATTGAAAGGGAAATTTGTCCATGCTTTATCTGCTTCTGCTATTTTCAAAGTAATGAAAAATCATTTTTCAGCTGACTTGATTTTCACTAAGGATAAGAGTGATAATGAAAATGTTGGGAATGTGACTAGTTTGGATAAAGATTGCATGCCATTTTTGCAAATGTATGCTGATTGCTTTTCTTAGTCACTTCCAAGAAAGTTGCCACTTGAAAAGCCTCTGGATCATGGCATAGATTTGATCCCCGGAAGTAGCCCACTTAATAAGCCACCTTACAGGGTTAGTGCAGTCCAAGTAGAGGAGATTATGAGTCAGGTTAATGAGTTGTTAGAGAAGGGCTGATTCAGCCTAGTTTATCTCTGTTTTGTTCTCTAGTGCTTTTAGTGCAGAAGAAGGATGGGTCATGGGATATGTGCATTGACTATCGTGCTTTGAACAAAATCACAATAAAGAACAAATTTTTGATCCCTAGGGTCGATGATATCTTGGATAGATTGTTGGGGGTAGCCATCTTCAGTAGTATAGATTTGAAAAGTGGTTACCATTAGATTCGGATTAGGATGTACCCAAGACAGCCTTCCAAATATCTTTTGGTTTGTATGAGTTTCTTGTCATGCCATTCAGACTTACGAATGCTCCTACCATGTTCAATAGAATGATGGATTGCATCTTTTGGCAGCATAGGGAAATTTTGGACACTTTCTTTGATAACGTGATTGTCTTTTTTTAAGAATGAGGCCGAGCATTGCAAGCATTTTTCAATAATATTCAATGAGATATGCAGGCATCAGTTGTTGATTAATGACAAGAAAAGTGAATTCTTTTTGCATGAGATCCACTTTTTGGGCCACATTGTATCGGTTGATGGCATTAGTATAGATCTTGCTAAGGTTGAGGCAATTCATTCATGGCCACATCTTCGAAATGTTCATAAGATCCGTAGCTTTATGGGTCTATGTTCCTACTATAGGAAGTGTGTACGGAACTTTGCTGAAATTGCTTCTCCATCGCATGCTTTGTAAAAGAAGAATATGCCATTCAGATGGACAACAATGGAAATTTCAACATTTTACGTATTAAAAGAAAAGATGACTTAAGATCTTGTGCTTGTATTGCCTGATATTAGGAAGTCATTTGTTGTGCAGTGTGATGCATGTGGAAGCAGCATTTGGACTATTTTAATGCAAGATGGCTGTATGGTTGCTTATGAGAGTCGTGTTCTCCATGGTGTAGAGAGGAATTTGCAATTCTATAAGAAAGAACTCTTCGCTGTAATTCATGCACTTTGTACATGGAAACATGATCTTTTAGGAGCGGATTTCATAGTGCAGATAGACCACTAGACTTTGCGCTACTTTTTGACTCAGACGAAGTTATTTGAGAAGCATATGCAGTGGGCAAACTTTTGTCTATGTTTCACTTTAGATTGTGCACATAGATGGCAAAAAGAATGTAATGGTTGATGCATTGTCACATAAGCCTCAATTATCGGCTTTCAGTATGGTTTATCACACTAAGTTGGATGCCATGAAGAGTCAGTTAGCTATTGATTTGGACTTTGGAAATGTCTTTGATCAGCTTTGCAATGGCCAGAGGCATGATCATTTTGTACTTCGAGAGGGCTTTCTGATGATGTATGGACAACTGTGTGTCACAAAGCAGTTGAGGGCCAAGGTAATGGCTGAGAGTCATGCTTCTCCTTATGCGGGTCATAGGGGTATTGACGCCACAATTAAGGCAGTTGAACACTTGTTTTATTGGCTAGCTTTGAGGCATGATGTTGAGTAGTTTGTCAAGACATGCATAGTGTGCTAGAAAGTTAAGTATGATAGGCAAAAGATGTCGGGTTTATTGCAGCCCTTGCTTATTCCTAGTGGGCCTTGGCAAAGCATTGCTATGGATTTTATCTTTGAGCTTACACGCACACCTACAAGGAATGATGGGATATAGACTACCATATGTAGGTTTAGTAAGCAAGCCCACTTCATTCTTGTGAGGAAAAAGATCAAGGTTAATCATATGGCACGTCTTTTTATGTAGCATGTGTTTAAGTATCATGGTATGCCAGAGTCATCATTAGTGATCGTGACCCTTGGATGACAAGTTTGTTTTGGAAAGGATTGTTTGAGAACATGGACATAATGCTGAAATTCTCTTCATTCTTTCATCCACAAACTAATGGTCAGTCTGAGGAGGCTAATTCCATAGTGTTAGATCTTTTG
This sequence comes from Lygodium microphyllum, assembly GCF_053477565.2. NCBI lineage: Eukaryota > Viridiplantae > Streptophyta > Polypodiopsida > Schizaeales > Lygodiaceae > Lygodium > Lygodium microphyllum. The sequence continues at coordinate 102,541,797 of NC_141150.1, read as the reverse complement.
AAGTGCTATGTATCAGACTATGAAGGACAGTGGGAATAGTATTTGCCATTGGTTGAGTTTGCATATAACAATACGGTGCATAGTTCCATGGGTAAGGCTCCTTTTGAAGTGGTAGAGGATGGTTAGAAAGTATCCCCTACTTTGTATACAAAAGATAAGATCTTTGAGGCTGATCACTATGTTGAAAGCATAGATGTAGCTTATTAGAAGGTTAACTATGTGCTTCAAAGATCTCAGGATAATAAGCAAAAGAGGGCAGCTGATTGTCATAGACGTGCTTTTGCACTTCGTAGAGAGCAATTATGTATTGCTGCATTTTGAAAAGGCACAACTGAAAAAGATGAAGGGCAAAGAGCGATTGTATCCAAAGCTGTCTATGAGATACTATGGACCATTTCAAGTGTTGGATGGAGCATTGGGCATGCTATAGGCTGAAATTGCCTCCACATCGGCGGATGCACAATGCCTTTCATGTGAGCTTGCTTAGGCCTTTTCATGGTGATGTGCCGGAGGATGTATTTGATAAAATTCAGCTTGAGGTTGAAGCGCTCGATGAGATACTAGCATCAGAGCAGATTTTGGCACACAAAGAGTGGAAGATCAGGGGTAAGGTTTCCTGAAGGTACTTGGTGAAGTTTCACAATTATTCACCAATGGATGCCAAATGGATAGAGGAGGATGACTTAGTAGACCATCCTCAGTTGTTGTAGCTTTACTTTGATGCTTTCGAGTGAGAGCTGAGGGGCTCAATTAGGTTCAGTAGAGTAGGGGTCTAGAGTATTACTTGATGCTCATGAGAGAGGTAGCTTCTCCGCTCCTTAGTGATGGACAGTTCTAGATTTAGTGGATCTCGGATGTATTCAGCATACATTCACGGTATTGTAGTTGACAGTATGTTTGCCAAGAGATCACTATTCAGTGTACTAGTCACTATGTTTGGTATGCAGATGAGTATTGTTTTCATTGTAGCTCGGAAACTGTACATTTGCATTGGTTGATGATCATTAGGGATTGATTAACGAATGCTGGTTTTCAGTGTATGATCATTAATATTTAGTGGCATTCAGCTGGTTTTGTGGACAACAGCATATGTTATGATTCCATTGATGTTTTAGCCATAGTTTATACTATGCTATGATTTGGTTTTGTCAGATGAGTTGAGCTCATGAGAAATAGACATGTCATATGATAATTTGGCAATGTTTTTGAGATTCTTTGTGAGTCTTATGTTATGTTATGTTGGTTGGTAATTAGCATATGTAGGGTATATGAAATGGTTGAGCAGCACCATTGCGCAATGTTGTGTTTACTATGATGCCTTGTAGAGATTTCAGTCCATTGTTTTGCTTTTGATGCATTTGGAAGTGCAATTGAGGACAATTGCAAGGATTTTAAGGGGAGGGCTGTCATAAGGACATGTATTTTTGAAACCTCACTTGACAAGTGGATTAAGTTTTAATCATATGGTTAAGTAAATGTTGCACATGTAAGGTATAACTGGGTTAGAGTAAATTTACGAGCTTGGGACTTGAGGAAATCATGGGATGTCAAAGGCAAAAGTTGTTGTAAGTTATGTTGCATATGTACTTGTGTTGAGAAACCCTTTATCCGCAGTTTTGCGTTCTGCGTTTTGCGTTTAGGGTTTCACAGTGGATAGCCCCAAAAAGGGGCTGGGTGTCCACAGTGGGGTGCCAATCTAGACAACCGATGTCCTTTCTTCGGGCGCCACCCTAGACAGTCTCTTGCCTATTTATAGGTTGCCTCTGTCACTCATTCTTCACGGCTGATTCATTCAATCCGTCACCTCTTCTCTCTAGCCTACGACACCCTTATTCCCTTGTATCACATTCACTCCATGATTCAGATCTTCATCATTCCATTCATCAGAGTTTCTTCTCTCTTTTCTCCTATTCTCAATGTTTACTGAGCTCACTCTGTGTTTCTCCTTGCAAATCCTACTGTCTCACGGGTGTGCCGTCTTTTGACATGGTATCAAAGGCGGAGGTGCTCAAAGAGCCACAAAGATCCTCCTCATCAGAGAAGACAAAGACCAATGGCGGGTTCGGTATCAACGTTTGATTTCTCTATCATTTCTGCTGTGCATTGGGAGATATCTTTTTTCTCCCTCCTACTCTCCCTTCTCCAGTTTGCCAGGCCAGTACCATGGTGTCTCCATTGACAGATTGCCCTTCTACTGGGTGCTACTACTGCGGCATGAACGGTCATCCCACCAAAGATTGTAGATTTTGACCTTTGCTTCCCACCCCCCCCGGAGTATACGTGTTTTCCACCAGGCACTCCTTGTGCCACCTCTCCTTTCTGGGCCACAGAGATCTTTCGCATCGGCTATCAGAGTATTATGCTTAAGGCAATAAGCCGCAACCGACGCACACTAAGTTCTTTCGAGAACACGGAGGCTCTAAGACCTTACAAGGCGATAAGCCCTCCTGGAGACCACCCCACTACGTGGAGGTTTCCCCCATCCACTTCTGGGTATAGTGGCTTTCACGGCCCACATCTCCTCCATGGTCCACTCTCCTGAGAGCCCGTGACTGTTCCCCACCCTCTTCCACTCAAGTTCGAGAGGGCACTTCTGGGTGCTTTCCGGCTTCTTATTCCGAGCCCCAGATATCTTCTTCGGCACGACCGGCGGCACTTCCTTTGTTATCAGATGCTTCGTAGTTCGTGAGCCATGAGTGGTTGGATTCCCTTTGTCTCTCAGACTTGGATTCAGAGGGGAATTTTCTTACTTCGCCCTTAGAGGGGGCTTCCGTTTTTTCCTCGGATTCAGAGGGGGCTTATTTTAAAATGACTAAGTGATTAGAGAGATAGAAGGGTTTGTGAGGGAAAACACAGTGTATACGGCAAACGATGAAAGAGAAAAGAAACACAGAAGATGAATCATGTTGATGAAGTGAATTTGATACAAGGGTGCTGTAGCACAAAGGAAGCCCTGGAGTGCAAAAAGACTGCTGAAGAAGCCTTTGAGTCTACAGACGTAGGATGAGGAGGTGTCGCTTGGAGTAGGAAGACTGGCGTCGAAGGTTGAGGAGTCTCTGAATTTGCAAACGTAGGGATGGAGAGTGGTACCTACGAGCAGGGAGACAATTGATGAAGCCTTCATCTGCAAACGCAAGCCTGATGAGGTGACGCCAGCTACAAGAGTGATGTTAGAAGGGTGGGGATGAGCTAGATGCTGAAAATGCAGATGAAGACAGCCTCTGGGAGTGAAACACCAGCTGTGGAATGACATCAAAAGGGTGGGAAGCAGCCAGGAACCAAACACAGGGTGCAATTGCCTTTGATGAAGGTGATGCCTGTTGGAGAGATATGCCAGATGGTGAGGAACCTCTGTGGCAGCCAAACGCAAGAATGTGGAGCTGCCAGAAGGGTGGAGGATGACACTAGATAGGGTGGATGCTGACGCCAACAGAGTGTGGACTCCAAACGTAAGGTGTGGGAGCACATAAGATGCTGTTGCCAACAATGGTTGGAGGATGGACACCAAGTCAAGAGGAGCACACTGCCACCATAAACGTAGCCAACTAGAGATGAAGGTTGGTGCTAGGAGAGTGCTGAGATGGTGGTAGAAGAGGAGACAGGGATGATGGAATAGAGAGAGTGTCAGAAGATTGATGAAGAGAGAGTGGGAGTGATGGATTGAAGGATCAGCCACGAGGAATGAATGAGAGAGTGGCCTATAAGCACTCAGTCTAGGGTGGTGCCCCTTTTTGGAGTTGCAAACCCTAAACGTAAACCCTAAACTCAAAACGCAGAAATGCAAAAAACGCAAACTGTGGGTGAAGGGTTTCTCAACACCCCCTCTCAGGCCCAAAAAGGGGAACAAGAGAAGAGTGAGGTGGAGATGGAATGCTACATGCTGAAGAATGCTCATGCAGCAAGTGCCACTTGGATAGTGTCCCTCGTGGGGAAATTGTTCACTTACCCTAGCGTCCTAGTACAAACATGATGAAAATATGCAATGCATAGGAGGAATGCCGGATTTTGTGTGGTGTCGAGAAGCATAAGGATATGCACGTACTCGATCTCGAGAGGTGGCTCCATGCTGACCAAGAGACGAAGAAGATCCACCGTGTAAACTGAGAATACCACCTAAAAGGAGACCTTTGAAGATAGTCAGGAGACTGGATGAATTGTAGAACTTGAAATGCAACCTCGGGTGAGTAGCCACTAGCTCCCTGACTCCATGTTGGAAGGAATACGAAGGCCTAGTCACCAAGTCACTACTGAAGAGCCAAGGGCCCTTATCTAGGTAGATCCTCTAGATCCTGGGTATGAGTAGAGAAAATGACTGCTCGAATCTGAAGGAGTAGAAGTAGGAGCCCCCTTTGAAGCGGAAGAAGAACTGGAAGTCCCCTTTGAGGGTAAAGTAAGAAAATCCCCCTTTGAAACCTAGTCTGAGAGAGAAAGAGAATTCAACCACTCATGGCTCACGGACTGCGAAGCATATGATGACGAAGAAAGTGCCGCTGGTCGTGTGGAAGAAGGTATCTGGGGCTTGGAAGAAGATGCCAGAAAGCGCCCAGAAGTGGCCTCGAACCTGAGTGGAAGAGGGTGGGGAAGGAGGCTCAGGATGAGCCAAGGGTGGGAAACAGTTGCAGGCTCTTAGGAGAGTGGACTGTGGAGGAGATGTCGGCCATGGAAGCCACAGTACCGAGAAGTGGGGGAAACCTCCGCGCAGTGGGGTGGTCTCCAAGAGGGCTTATCGCCTCGTAAGGTCTTAGCGCCTCCGTGTGCTCAAAAGGACTTAGTGCGCATCGGTTGCGGCTTATTGGCTTGAGCATAATACTTTGATAGCCGATGCAAGATGATCTTTGTGGCCCAGAAAGGAGAGGTGGCACAGGAAGGGCCAGGTGGGAGATGCATATACTTCGGGGGGTGGGGAGCAAAGGTCGAAGTCGGCAAGCATCGGTGGTGTGTTCGGTGATGCCACAATAGGAGCACCCAGTAGTTTGGTCATCTGTTGGTAAAGAAGCCATGGGTATTAGTGTGCCTTGTTGAAGAAGCAAGAGGTCAGCCACGAACCATGAACAGCAATGTCCGCCTCAAGGCGTGTGAGGGCAGTGCAAGGGCTGGAAGTGAAATGCCAGTGGGAGAAGGATGCTACCAGCAATAAGAGGTTGCAACCGAACACAGGGTACAGCAGTATGGTGGAGTTGTCGGGTTGTAGAGAAAAGCCGCTAGTAGATTGGCTGAGCCGCCAAGTTGCAAAGAACAACCGCTAGCAGCCTAGTTGAGTCACCAGCAGTAGGGAGGAGCCGCCAGCAGTCTGGCTGAGCCGCTAGCAGCAGAGAACAGTTGCCAGCAATCTGGCTGAGTTGTCAGCAGCAGAGAGGAGCCACCAGCAGTCTGGCTGAGCCGCTAGCAGCAAAGAACAGCCGCTAGCAGCCTGGTTGAGCTGCCAGCAGCAGAGAACAACCGCCAGCAACATGGAAGAGCTGCTAGTAGTCTGGCTGAGCCGCCAGCAGCAGGGAGTAGCTGCCAGCTGACTGGGAGGTGGAGGCGGCAGCAGCAGTCCTGAACGCAGGCTGGAAAACAGCAAACGCAAGAGGGAGCACCCGCCAACTAGGATGTTGATGCAGCGGAAGAAGAAGACAAGTGCATGTTGAACCTGGTACTGGTCTTTGCCTTCACTGGAGTGGAGGATCTTTGCTGCTGTTTGAGCAGATCCTGCTATGATACCATGTCAAAAGACGACGTACTAGCAAGACAACGGCAAAGATCCTCCACTCTAGTGAAGGCAAAGACGGGTAGCGGGTTTTTGTCTTCTCCGATGAGGAGGATCTTTTTCACCCACACTTTTGCGTTTTGTGTTTTGTGTTTAGGGTTTCACAATGGACAGTCCCAAAAAGGGGTTGGGTGCTCACAATGGGGCGCCACCCTAGACAGCCGACGCCCTCCCTCCGGACACCATCCTAGACAGTCTCTTGCCTATTTATAGGTTGCCTTTGTTACTCATTCTTCATGACTGATTCATTCAGTCCGTCACCTCTTCTCTCCAGCCTCTCCACTACCCTCAAAGCCCTTTAGGACATTGCGATTTGTGTTTCATGGCTGTCTTCTTCATCTCATCTTCCTTGTGCTACGACATCCTTGTTCCCTTGTATCACATTCACTCCATGATTTAGAACTTCATCATTCCATTCATTAGAGTTTCTTCTCTCCTCTCCTCTTCTCAGTGTTTACTGAGCTCACTCAATGTCCCCCCCGTAAACCTTGCTATCTCACTGGTACATCATCTTTTGACTTGGTAGTATCTGGTGTCAGTTGTTGGGCTAGGTCATTTATTTGGTCATAAATGTTAGTTGGTGATGTAAAGAAAATACCCTAACATAGAAGCATAAACAGAAACCGTACGACAAAGCACAAACTTATAAAAGAACACAGTTAGGGTTAGGAAAACTCAGAGACAATGAACACAGTGAATAAATGAAATGATATGACTACTAATAGTACGATGCTCATGCGGTAGACACACTATGCAGTGAATGAATACTGTACCTCGAACTCCTGTATCTCAAGGATTAGGGCAGGGGTAATGAGTTGGAGAGTGTGTTGTACTCTGAACGGATTCCGAATTGCAGCAAGGCAGCCTCCGGGTGTCGAACACCAGCAAACGCAACAGTGAGAAACTAGATTTTATGTAGACAGCAGTGAGGAGAGAGAGAAACTAAAAACGTAGGCAGCAAGTGAGAGAAAGACTAAAAACGTAGGTAGAATAGCCTGCAGGAGAGAAAGACTAAAAACGGAGCCTACAGGAGAGAGAAAGACTAAAACGCAGGCATGACAGCCTGTAGGAGAGAGAAAGATTAAAAAGGGAGCTTGCAGGAGAGAGAAAGACTAAAAACACAGGTAGGACATTCTGCAGGAGAGAGAAAGATTGCAGTGACTGCAGCAGGAGAGAGAAAACTGTTAGGCCGGCAGTTGGTGCTTGCAAATGTAGCAGTTTGCTGATGTGGCAGTTTGTACGACAGCAGTGCAGATGATTAGCAATCAGTCGCCAGGCAGAAACATCAGCAATCAGCGTGTGGAGGGTTGGAAATAGGCGCCAGACTGTAGGGAACAGTGATGGACAGCAAGGGCTGAGATGTCCTCCGTGACTGGTGAAACCAGCCTTCCCACTCGGATAGGGTGGTTTAACCTGATTAAGCACTTAATTACAGCAATTAGCAAATGAACATAAATTGAAATGCTCACTTTACCTTCATAAACTTGGACAATGGACACCCTGTTGGCCCCAAAACTGGTGCCCCTTTCGGTATTTCTTTAATTTCAATTGTTGATGGATAAATTACAAGCCAAGATTTCACGATCTCCTTGGCTGATTCAAAAGCCCCTTGCTGTTCCAATAATCAGCAAAGCATTCGGGAAAATTGCCCCTTGATTTTCACAGAGGACTTGCTCTAATGGAACCCCAACTAGTCAAATGCTGCCCCAAATTCACAATAGATGGACTGGCATCTGAAATCCTCACAATTCCACGAATTTCCAGTGCTGATTTCAGTGTACGATGCCTTTGACTGAAGGCACGGGTCCCAAGGTGGTTGCTAAACCCTAATTACTGCTGTAAGTTAGGGTTTACAGCATTAAACTCTCTGCTGTCCACCAAATTTGGCTGTACTCTGCTACCAATGACTGAGAATTACTGAGAATGCTTGAGCATAGACTGAAGGAGATGAGAGAGTGCTGTAGAGAGAGAGAAAATCGGCTGAAATGTATCTTTTGATTCGTAGCTCTGATGATAAATCTGATGGCACCAACAACTTCAAAGGGGGGTAAAACACTAGCTCGGTTGGCGAGCCCTCCTCTCCTACCACTGCCTCTCTTGAGGCGGAAGAGAAAACCTGCTGCCCCCTGTCCTGTTGCGGCGCGCGATCAGTCGCATCGTCGCCTCTCAGAGCCAAATCTGATCACCTCCTCTCCCTCCACCAAGCTCAGAATGGCTGCCAATTAGCTTCCACCACCCTCCAATAGCCTTCTCCCTAGTTGCATGGGAAAGTTTTGCCAAGTGGCAGCCTTCCTAATGCATTTTCAGCCATTAAATTAATTTTTCAGAATTAATTAATTCTGAAAATTAATTTCAGCCCTTTTGACCCTGCCCAAAATCAAACATGTCCATCTGTAATAAAATTGGCTAGGCCATTTGCAACTTGGAGTGGTTCCCAACCTCTGTTGACCCTTAGACTAGCATTAATTAATTAATTAATGCTAGTCCCTAGTGTCACCAGTGACACTTTATGGCCAAACAATTGTCCTAGGGTCCAACCTGGCACCAACTGACCACCAAAATCCAGTTGGCATAACTTAACACAACTTTTGCCTTTAACACCCACTGCATCCTCGGGGTCCTTGGCCCGTTCCCATGAAATAATTGCCATGTGCATCACATGTGCTAAACAACCTTGCACATTTGATTAATAACTTAATCAAATGTTACTAGCAAGATTAAAGCATCTCAAAATTTCATGTCCCCGTGACAGACCTCCCCCTTGAAAACCTTGCAATCGTCCTGAATTGCACTGCATTGGGCCAAAGCAAAAGTATATTGCACTGGAATTTCAATTTGGCATGATAGTGACCACAACATTGGCCACTGTTGTTGAACCGTTGCATATGCGCAAAACTTATTGAAAATTTCCAGCCAGGAAAACATAATAGAAAACTAAACAGTCTAAAACTATTGCTAGAAACCATTGGACGTATCCATAACTCATGTTTCTCAACCGTTCTGACTTCAAAACCACAGTAAATCATATTCTCAGCATAAACCATGGCTGAAACTGTCAATGACATTCGTTTACATGCGGCTGTCCATGGAATCAGCTGTAAACCATTAAAAACTGAGCATGACCTGATCATGGACTGATATGAGAACTGATCACAAATGGCTGCAAATGTGACTCCAAACTGTTCACAAGCTGCTGGTAAAAAAACTGATCAGAAACTGATGCAAAACTGATCCGAAAGTGATCATAAACGGTTCTCAAGTTGATCAAAAACTGAGCTGAAACCAATCAGAAATTGATCTCAAAACTGAGGCAAAAACTCATGCCAAACTGGTCCAAAAACTCATGCATAAGTATAGTCTCAGAGTCGTAGTGACAACCATACTCATATACGTGTATCTCACAGTGACTAGTATACCGAGTAGTGACCTCATGGCAGACATACTATCAGGACAGTACCTTGGATGCATGCTGAATACATCCGAGATCCACTACATATGAGAGCTGTCCAAAACCGGTGGAGTGGAAGTGCTACCTTCCCCTCGAGCATCAGGCAATGCTCCGGACCCCCGCTCTGTTGAACCTGAGTAAGCCCGATCCAAAGTTGGCTCTAATTGAAAGGCATCGAGATAAAGTTGCAACAACTGAGGATGGTCAGCCAAGTCATCCTCTTCCATCCATTTTGCATCCATTGGTGAATAGTTTTGAAACTTCACCAAATATCTTCTGGAAACTTTACCTTTGACCTTCCTTTCCTTATGTGCCAAAATGTGCTCGGGTACCAAGATCTTATCTAGTTCCTCAACCTCTGGCTGAATTTCAGCAGATACATCTTCTGGCACATCACCACGAAAAGGTCTCAACAAACTGACATGAAAGGCATTGTGTATCCGCCAATATGGAGGTAATTTCAGCCGATATGCAACATCGCTGATCTTTTCCAACACTTGAAAGGGCCCATAGTATCTCATACTTAACTTCGGATACAACCTCTCTCTTCCCTTCATCTTTTTCAGCCTTGCCTTTTCGAAACGCAGCAATACATAATCGCCCTCTGCAAACTGCAAAACTCTATGGCGATCAACTGCCCGCTTTTGCTTGTCCTGTGACCTCTGAAGTGCATACTTTATCTTTGCATAGGCTATATTCAAGCTTTCCACAAAGCGATCATCCTCAAAGATCTTATCCTTAGTGTGCAAAATAGGTGGAACCTTCTTGCCACCCTCAACCACGTCAAATGGAGCCTTGCTAGTGGAACTATGCACCGTATTATTGTATGCAAACTCAACCAATGGCAAATACTGCTCCCACTGTGTCTTGTGGTTTGAAACATAGCACCTCAAAAGATCCAACACTGTGGAATTGGCTTCCTTAGACTGACCATCTGTCTGCGGATGAAAGGATGATGAGAATTTCAGCGTGGTACCCATATTCTCAAACAACCCCTTCTAGAATAGACTGGTCATCCGAGGGTCTCGATCACTGATGATCGACTCAAGCATACCATGATACTTGAAAATGTGCTGCATAAATAATCGTGCCATATGATCAGCCTTTATGTTCTTCCTCACCGGAATGAAATGGGCTTGTTTGCTAAACCTGCAAATAATAGTCCATATCCCATCATTCCCTGTAGATGTCCTAGGAAGCTCAAAGATAAAGTCCATAGCAATGCTCTGCCAAGGCCTATCTAGAATAGGCAAGGGCTGCAACAAGGCCGGCATCTTTTGCTTATCATACTTTACCTTTTGACATATGATGCATACCCTAACATACTGCTCTATACCATGCCTCAAAGCTGGCCAATAAAAGAAATGCTTCGCTGCCTTGACTGTGGCATCAATACCTCTGTGTCCTGCATATAGAGGAGCATGACTTTCAATGATCACTCCAGGCCTCAACTGCTTTGTGACACATAGTCGTGTGTGCATCAACAGAAATCCATCTCTTAGCATAAAATGCTCATGCCTTTGGCCATTGCAAAGCTGATCGTAAATATTAGCAAAGTCCGAATCAGCAGGATATTGCTCTTTCATGGCATTCAACTCAGTGTGATAAACCTTAGTGACGGCTGAAATTTGTGGCTTACATGACAGTGTATCAGCCACAACATTCTTTTTACCATCAATGTGTACAATCTGAAAATGAAACATAGAGAGAAAATTTGCCCATCTCATATGCTTCTCTGACAACTTTGTTTGTGTCAGAAAGTACCTCAAAGTCTGATGGTCTGTCTGCACTGTAAAATCAGCCCCTAACAAATAATGTTTCCACGTAGATAGTGCATGAATTACAGCTAAGAGCTCTTTCTCATAAACGTGTAAATTTCTCTTTGCACCGTGGAGAATTCGGCTCTCATAAGCCACAACTCGGCCATTTTGCATAAGGACAGTCCCAATGCTGTTACCACATGCATTACACTGAACCACAAATGACTTCCTTAGATGAGGCAACACAAGCACAGGAGCTGAAGTCATCTTTCCTTCAACTTTTCAAATGCTGAAATTTTCACTGCTGTCCATGTAAATGGCACATCTTTCTTTTGCAAAGCATGCAATGGAGATGCAATTTCAGCAAACCCGCGTACGTACTTCCTATAGTAAGAACATAAACCCAAGAAGTTGCAGATCTCATGAACATTCTTCAAAGCTGGCCATGAACGTATTGCTTCAACCTTAGCAGGGTCCATACGAATACCATCAGCCGATACAATATGTCCCAAGAAGTGGATTTCATGCAAAAAGAATTCACTCTTCTTGTCATTGATAACCAGCCTATGCTTACGTAGCTCATTGAAAACAATGTCCAAGTGCTTTCTATGCTCCGTCTCATTCTTTGAATAGGCAATCATGCCATCAAAGAAAGTACCCACAAATGCTCTATGTGGCCGAAAGATGCGATTCATCATCCGATTAAAAGTGGTAGGAGCATTCGTAAGTCCAAAAGGCATGACAAGAAATTCATATAACCCAAAAGATGTCCTGAAAGCTGTCTTAGGCACATCCTCCGGTCTAATGCGTATCTGATGATACCCACTTTTCAAATCTATATGACTGAATATTGCTGCCCCTTGCAATCTATCCATAACATCATCGATCCGAGGGATCGGAAAGCGGTCCTTTATCGTGATCTTGTTCAGAGCACGATAGTCAATGCACATATGCCATGGACCATCCTTTTTCTGCACCAAAAGCACTGGAGAACAGAAAGGAGATGACGTGGGCTGAATCAGCCCTTTTTCTAACAGTTCATTTACCTGACTCATAATCTCCTCTTGTTGGGCTGCACTAACTCTATAGGGCGGTTTATTAGGAGGGCTACTTCTAGGGATAAGGTCTATGCCATGATCTTCGGGTCTTTCAGGTGGTAGCTGCCCTGGAAGTGACTGAGAGAAGCAATCAGCATACATTTTCAGAAATGACATGCGATCTTTCTCTAATTTAGACATATTCCCAACATTCTCACTATCATCCTTATCCTTAGCAAAAACTAAATACGCTGAAAGATGATTTTTCATTACTTTAGAAATAGCAGTTGCAGATACAACAGGGACAGATTCCGCTTTCAACTTTACATCAAGTGTGAGTGTCTTTCCCTTAAGTTGAATAGTGATCTCTTTTGCATATGAATCAATCACTGCATGCATACGGTGGCACCATGGCATACCAAGTAACACATCACAACCCTCAAGTGGAGCAATGTAAAACACTTTGCTGTCCACATATCCCTGTATGTGCAACCGAAGCTCTTCAATGAGTGGTGTGACAGGTTTTGCATGACCCTTACATGCCATTTGAACTTCCCCCATGGCTCCCATCTCATCCTCTTTGATGCATAGACGAGTTGCCATATCAGTGTAGATGAAGTTGGCTCGTGCACCATTATCAAAGAAGATCAATGCATGCTGATCCCTAATTTTGCCCTATGCTTTGCACAACTCAGAAGCATCATCATTGGGCTGATCATTAACAACATCGAGCACCAATCCCACTGATGTTTTGGGCCTTTTACCCTTAGGATCTCCCTGATTTTCTGATTTTGCAGCTTGCTGCCTATTGTGATAGTTCTTTGGTATAGGACCCTTCTGTTCACAAATAAAGCATTTATTTGCAGCCATTAATTCCCTACGTTGTGCCAATGGTTTCGAGCCCTTTCTTTGCTATTTTGGCCTCTTTTCAGGCTGATTTTCAGATATGCCCCTTTTCTCAGCCTTAAACAACTTTTTATTCGGCTTCTCCCCGCTCTCTTGGAAGCCCGAATCCTTTCCACGCAGCAAAGCATCGGCTGTAGCAGCTGTCTCTATGAGCAGAGACATGCTAGAAAAGGTGGATTTTATGCAAAAATCCCTGATTCCTTTGGGCAACCCACATACATATTTTTCCACTTGGGTTTAATACTCTCATTATCACTCTCCTGCCCGTTACGCCGCTGTGCCCCCCGCCGCCGTCCGTCATGCCCCCCGCTTGGTCGTTGCGCCCTATCTTGGCACTTCGTCGTGCGCCAACATCCCTGACTCCATCCCTCGCCATCGACTCCCTCCCTTGCCACTAGCGCCAGCGCCAATGCCATCGCCCCCTCTCGGCAGAGTACTTTACAGCCCCCCTTGCCTGCTCCACTCGACAGGACCGCTCCCTCCCACTTTCTCCACATGCGCCACAGACTGCCTCGCCTGAGTTCCCACAGGCCCCTCACCCATTCAGGCCCCTCCCCCCCCGACACACCTGCCATGCATCTCTAGCCATCCAACCATATCTCGATCCTCTTCACCCCTATCACCCCCCCTGATCCGCACCTAGGTCAGGTGAGCCCCCCTAGACCCACCCCCTCTTCTCCCACAGGAGGTGATGAGCCACACACACCAACCTCCTCGGCACACCAGCAGTTCCCCCCGTCCACACAGCCACCAGCTCATCTGCCCCTGCCACCCGCCATACTTTCCCGAGACAGGCACACCTGCTGCCATAAGAGTTTTTCCGCAGTGGATCATGGTTCTACCTGCGAGTTGCAGAGCGCGGAGAGTTCCCACTACCTCTAGAGGTGGGGATCTTCGTGGTTCGTAAGTCAAGGAGTGGCAAGGTCCACCTACTAGCACCACCGGATGGACCAAACTACTCCTTTTTTCAGTCATCTTACTCAGAGGAGTGGACGACTATACAGATTGAGGAGGAGTTGAAGAGTCAGGTGGCGGATCACATCTCCCAGTGGGTGGGAGATGAAGGATTAGCACTGTTCGCACAACAGTGGCCAAGTTGCATGATGGACATAACTGGTGGGCTGGCTTCGACGTCCCGCATTTGAGCATTATCTTTCGAGCCCCCCATAGTGGAGTGCGCCGAGGGACGTGATCGAGTGGCCCCTGGCACAGGCGGCCCGCTTCTACGAGTGTAAAGAGTCGCGTTTTTCAGCATGGCTGATAGATGCATTGATAGTACCACCTGGAGCATCTATCACCCCTATGGTTCGACCGAGGGCCATCATGGGGGTTCTGGAGCTCACCATCCAGACCGGTGGCAAAACACACATGCATGCCTCACAGTCTCTCTTCCTCATCTGCAGCATCCACACCGAATAGATGTCTATTCGGTTAGTCACAGGTCTCCCCATGAGCCTACATCTTGCATCTTGGAATGTGAACAATCTCCACTACAGTGGGGCACGTGGCTCGAGGAAGTTGATTGTCCGGCAGGAGCTGTAGCGTGCCCTTGCTGGATGGATAGACATCTTGCTTCTGTAGGAGCACAAGCTCACCCTCGCTTATGGGTGATCATAGGGAGTCTTACTGGATGGCATATCTGGAAGGCGCGATGCCAGGTGGCTTTCGACGGAGAGAGACTTTCAACACTTTCGACCTTAGCAAAGCTATGGACCTCCATCATTCACTCCCTCCGCGGCCGATGGGATCAGGTGCAGGGCGAGTCCAGGGCTCGTCAGGAGCTCCGTGGTCATTTCATGCGTACTTGGGGCGGCCAAAGCCTATTCTTTGTGATGCAGGCAGGCAGTCCCGTCTGGCGATATAACCCCCCCCCCCCCCCCCCCCCCCCCCTCCCGGCTTCTTGCTGTCATCCCCCCTAGACCGCCTTGAGAGGCTTGTATACATGATGTAGTGGTGACTTTGCATCAGCTCCAGTTAATCTGTTGAGCATGAGCATTTTGTTGTAATCAGTTTTTTTGAGTAATATAATCAGCCACATTTTACTTGCAAGAAAAAAAAAACATATTTTTCCACTTGAAGGGGTACGACACGATAAGAAGTGACGGGCAGCAATGCATCCCAAAACTTCTTAATGTATTGCTCTAAATTCTTGCATTCCTTTGCATCAAGCTTGTTCCAAGCTGTCATTTTGTCCACCTCAAAGGTACTAGCGAACCAATTTGATGTAAACATTTGCTTGAATTGTACCCATGTTGATGGTGCTCTACCTTGCATCAAGAGCGTGGACCACCACTGCAATGTATTCCTCTTCAAGAAAGTGGCTGCCTTTCGAATGTTACAGGATTCGGTGAAGTTTCCCCCTGAATAGGCTACATCAAACTGCTGAATGAAGGTCAAAAATTTTCAGCCTATCTTGTGCACCACTGAAGGACTCAAACTTCACTGCTTTTCCACCCTCATCATAGTTTTTTGCTTCCCCTTTGGGAGTCAAGTTGTCATACACTGGCTGCTGCAAAAAGGGTGCATTTGCTGTATTTACATCATGACCAAGCCCAAATGAAGCATTTTGATGACCAGTAGTCATTCCTTGAGCCCTATAAGCATTCGGGGGTGCGGATGCATTGCCAAACATTCCACTTTGTGCCCCAGGCATCAAGCCAATGCTACCATACATAGGGTTTTGCACATTTCCAGCCGTACCCGAAAACAATGGGCCTTGTACACCATGCATTGGCTGCTGCATACCATAGGGATTTGTGCCATGCATTCTCGTATGTAGCCCTTGGCCAACCATTGCATGAAAAATCGTGCTACCACCAAAGTATCTTGGCTGCCCCATCATAGCATGTATGCCCGGCTGTCCAAAATCCATTGGATTGGCACTTCCATAATGGCCTTGCATTTACATTCCTTGCCTCATAGGTACCAATTGTTTAGCTTCATTGTCCTCTTTAGGAGCTTCAAGTGAAGGATTTGGCACTACCTTCGGTGCATCTGTTAGCAGAGTATTTGTCAGCTCATGTGTGAGTCTGAGCTTGATCTGGGCTGGGCATTTTTATTAGGTATTTTAGGTTTTTTCTGGTGTGGCATTTTATGCCAGTGGAGCATTTTTATGCACCAGTCGGCCAGCATTAATGCTGTCCAACCAGCATTTATTGCTCCCCACTTTTCAGCCTATTTATACTCAGTGCTCCTCCTCAGTCAACATCATCATCATCTTCACCATTTGCAGACTCTGTGGAGAGAGGAGCCAGAGCCAGAGCCAGTGCCAGTGCCCACGCAGCCAGTGACTCACTGTTGTATGCGACTGTCTCGTATTCAGATATATGGATTCCATTTCCCGTGCATACATCTGAGTTCTCATCTGTATCGTTTTCTTTTCTCTTTTTGTCTTGTGTTTCAGCAGTTTATTTCAGCACATGTTTATGCTTCCACCGCTGCTCCACTTCTGACATGGTATCAGTTTTCAGGATTTGTGTTTCAGCTGTGTTTTCTTGCTGATTTCAGGACTGTTTTGTATCCCTGCTGATCAGACGACTGCTGTCGCAGCCAGGCGACCTGTTTTGGGGCTGTTTTCAGCCTGCGTTTTTTGCAGTCTTACCATCGCATGCTGCCTACGCACCCTCTACTGCTTGCGTTTTTCATCTGCAGCTGCTAGCGATAGTTTTCTACCTGCTTTTCTCCAGTTTACAGCCTGCCTTTTGCTGATTCAGCGTGTCTCGTGGCTGGGTGACTGTTACTTCCGGCCGTTTTTGCTGTTTTTGGCAGTTTTTGATTGATTTTTTGACTTTCTGCAGCAGATTTTGTCTTCTATTGATCAGATTTTGGGTTATATTGCCTGTGAACTCTCATTTTCTGCAGTCTGTGTTTGTGTTTTGGCTATGTTTCCTCTCTCAATTCCATCTCTTCTCTACTTCTCTTCTTATCCTCTCCATATGGCTCCTCCGTGCACTTCCACTGATGATAAGTTACATGGACCTGATTATCTCACATGGAGTGCTGTCACGAAAGCTTGGTTTGTGCAGAAGCTGTTATGGTACATCGTCTGTGGAGCTATTGCTCGACCTCTCCGTCCTTTTCCTCTTCCTGAAGACTTTGATGAGGACAACCATGAGGAAGCAGTGCTCACATGGGACTCAGACGATGCCCATGCTTACTCGGCGTTGCTTCGGTGTATTTCTAAAGCGGTCTTACCGGCGGTTACCTCCTGTAGGACATCTCCTGAAGTATGGCAGAAGTTGCAGCAGATGTACGAGGCACCTTCCACCATGCGGGCAGTCACACTTTATGGCCAGCTCCAGCAGATGAAGTTTGAGCCGAAAGATACTATTCAGTCTTTTCTTCTTCGTGTTACGCAGGTACAGGACCAGCTTCGGCACATGCAATCTGCTCTTCCTGAGGCGCATCTCGTCGGGACGGTCCTCTACAAGCTCCCCCCAGAGTTTGATGGAGTGACCAATGCTTTGCGGGTGCAGACATCATCGACTCCTGTCAGTTTTACACATATGACCTCGATGCTTCTTGAGCATGAGACATCCTTGAGATTACTGGGGCGGCTTCCGGCACATTATGAAGGCGAAGCTTATGTAGCTTTAGAGAGGGGTGACGGGAAGAAGAAGTCGAAGGCCCAGTGTTACCACTGTGGCAAGAAGGGACATTTGCGGAAGGATTGCAAGACGTTAGCGGCTTCCAGGAAGAAGGAGCAGAAGAAGAAGCGGGATGTTGACTCTACCGATGAGTCCTCTCCTTCATCCGACTCCGACTTCGATCCTCCGACCAAGGTGAAGTCCAAGGCGTGGAAGGGATCCTCTTCTTCGGATCGCGGGAAGGGCTTGGTGGCCCCTTCCTGGGCTGCTTTCTAGTGGTGGTGATGAGGTCATCCCTCACGACTCTCTCGTGCCAGAGAGGGAGTGTGAGCGGGTGTTCAGATGGGGCAGCCGCACCTCATCTATACTTTTATACAGGTGCACAAGTTCCAGAGAGGGACGTCCCTGACGCATCGACTTCAGTCTGGCGGAATCAAATCCTGGAGTTGGGATTGAGATCCAGGTTCATCATGAGCTAGTTATCTGACAGAGAGCGGGAGGCTTTCGTCTGGAGCTCACATGAGGGGACACTTTGGCGGTCTGGCCAAAGGCGGGGAATCCATGGTCACCTATGTTCCGGGGCATTTTTGCCAGGATGGTCTTGTATGCTCCTGCGCGACATTGGTGATGGACACAGAGACATGCTATGATCTTCTCTATTTTCAGGTGTTTGGTACGATCGACATTGACATCAGGTTCTCTCCGAGGCACCTTGGTGGTGGCTTGATCACCCACTGCTTGGGTATCCATGGTTCTACTTGGTGGTTCTATGTTGTATAGTTTTTGATCCCTTTTCATTGTACTATTGTATTGTATCAGATCACCCATGATCTGAGAGAGGGTGTTAGCAGAGTATTTGTCAGCTCATGTGTGAGTCTGAGCTTGATCTGGGCTGGGCATTTTTATTAGGTATTTTAGGTTTTTTCTGGTGTGGCATTTTATGCTAGTGGAGCATTTTTATGCACCAGTCGGCCAGCGTTAATGCTGTCCGACCAGCATTTATTGCTCCCCACTTTTCAGCCTATTTATACTCAGTGCTCCTCCTCAGTCAACATCATCATCATCTTCACCATCTGCAGACTCTGTGGAGAGAGGAGCCAGAGCCAAAGCCAGTGTCAGTGCCCACGCAGCCAGTGACTCACTGTTGTATGCGACTGTCTCGCATTCAGATATATGGATTCCATTTCCCGTGCATACATCTGAGTTCTCATCTGTATCGTTTTCTTTTCTCTTTTTGTCTTGTGTTTCAGCAGTTTATTTCAGCACATGTTTATGCTTCCACCGCTGCTCCACTTCTGACAGCATCTTGCTGTCTCGAAGGTGTAGAAGTTGACTTCTTCTTCTTTCCCTTGCTGTCCTTCTTCGGAGCATTCAAAAATCGGTTGAACGGAGGATCCTTTGCCAATTCAGCAAAGAGATTTGCTATTGTCCTCATCCGATTTTTGAACTGGTCATCAAATTCCTCTTCACTTTGTTGGTCATCTACCTCATGACGGCTTGAAGGCCCTGCATCTTGCCCAACAGCAACATTTTCAGCTTAATGTCCACCATGAGAGTCTTGTCCGAGATTAGGAATTGCATTTCCTTCATTCCCATGAGAATGTCCATACTGAGAGGCATCATCACTGCTTGATTCCATCTCACTGTATGAAGACATGTTGCTGTAATTTCTTAGCTGAGCACCAAAATCAGCACTAGCACAAAAGCTTTGGCTTGCGATCAGGTGCCTCGGGCTCACCAAATCAAGAGATTGAGTAATTATCCCGGCAATGGAACCATGAAACTAGCCTTCCTTCTCGGATAGGGTGGTTTAACTTGATTAAACACTTAATTACAGCCATTAGCAAATGAACATAAACTGAAATGCCCACTTTACCTTCATAAACTTGGACAGTGGACACCCTGTTGGCCCCAAAACTGGCACCCCATTCGGTATTTCTTTAATTTCAATTGCTGATGGATAAATTACAAGCCAAGATTTCACGATCTCCTTGGCTGATTCAAAAGCCCCTTGCTGTTCCAATAATCAGCAAAGCATTCCGGCAAATTGCCCCTTGATTTTCACCCAGGACTTGCTCTAATGGAACCCCAATTGGTCAAATGCTGTCCCAAATTCACAATAGATGGGCTAGCATCTGAAATCCTCACAATTCCACGAATTTCCAGTGCTGATTTCAGTGTACAATGCCTTTGACTGATGGCACGGGTCCCGAGGTGGCTGCTAAACCCTAATTACTGCTGTAAGTTAGGGTTTACAGCAGTAAACTCTCTTCTGTCCACCAAATTTGGCTGTACTTTGCTACCAATGGCTGAGAATTACTGAGAATGCTTGAGTATAGATTGGAGGAGATGAGAGTGTGTTGTAGAGAGAGAGAAAATCAGCTGAAATGTATCTTTTGATTCGTAGCTCTGAAGAACAAATCTGATGGCACCAATAGCTTCAAAAGGGGAGGTAAACACCAGTCTGGCTGGCGAGCCGTGCTCTCGTACCGCCACCTCTCTTGAGGCAGAAGAGAAAACCTGTTGCCCCCTGTCTTGTCGTGGCGCGCGATCAGTCGTCGTCACCTTTCAAGCCGGATCTGATCACCTCCTCTCCCTCCACTAGCTCAGAATGGCTGCCAATCAGCTTCCACCACCCTCCAATAGCCTTCTCCCTAGTTGCATGGGAAGGTTTTGCCAAGTGGCAGCTTTCCTAATGCATTTTCAGCCATTAAATTAATTTTTCAGAATTAATTAATTCTGAAAATTAATTTCAGCCCTTTTGACCTTGCCCAAAATTAAACATGCCCATCTATAATAAAATTGGCTAGGCCATTTGCAACTTTGATTAGTTCCCAACCTCTGTTGACCCTTAGACTAGCATTAATTAATTAATGCTAGTCCCTAGTGTCAGCACTGACACTTAATGCCCAAACAATTGTCCTAAGGTCCAACCTGACACCAACTGACTACCAAAACCTAGTTGGCATAACTCAACACAACTTTTGCCTTTAATACCCACTGCATCCTCGGGGTCCTTGGTCCGTTCCCATGAAATAACTGCCATGTGCATCACATGTGCTAAACAACCTTGCACATTTGATTAATAACTTAATCAAATGTTACTAGCAAGATTAAAGCATCTCAAAATTTCATGTCCCCGTGACAACCAGGGTGTGGGCAATACGCTGGTAACACCTGAAACCTGCAAAAACGAGATTCTGAGTAGAGTGGAGGGGTGGCTGCAAATTTGTAGAATATTAGGGTTCTAGATCCTCTCCCAGTTAACTCTCTCGATCCGCTCCCTGTTTTAGGGTTTTGGCTAAAATAAGCCTAAAATAAGCATGTTTTGGGGCTGTTTAAGTGGCTAAGAGCAATTCTTAGCACAACAGGTGACACTAGAAGTGGCGTTTAATGGTATCTAATGCCAATCTGGTGGTCAAAGATGGCGCAGAGACACTTAGAAATGGACTGTGAATTCAATTATTGGCCAGTCAGATTATCTTTTTGGGCACCAAAATAATTATTAGATTAATTTTCAATATTTAAAGACTGAAAATTAATATTTAATTATGGATAATGTTGGAACATCCATTTGGGATGTTTGCCATTTGGTAAGCTTTCCCATGAAGGTTGGTGGGAGGCTGAAACATGACCATTTTGTTGTTGTGAATCATGGGGAGCTATTGGAGTTGATTGGGACTGTTTTTCCTCCATTTTCCAGCAAGAAAGAGGAGGTTGGCTGTAGGCGACAGCTCCTAGGGACCTCCAAACTACAAGCCACAACATCTCGGTTGCTAGCGGCAGCATTTATTGCAGGTGATAGCAAGGAAAGGTTTCCCAACAACAGTCCACAACATCTACAGGACTGTTGAGATAGGGCAATAGTAGTAAATGATTGATTTTCTTTAGTTCTTCGTGAATAAAGTCTGAATTTTCTCTCTTCTCAGCATTGTCTCTCATCTTCGAGCCTTTCCAGTAATACACAAAGTTTACACAGAAAGAACAACTGGTGTGGAGCGAACAGTATCCAGCCAGGGAGCAGCAATGTCAGGAAGAACCAGATCAGTTGATACCATAGAGGAGATTTGCTATAACACTTGCTTTTGAGTTGCTCTTTCAGTTCAATAGCTTCCGGGATGGACATCCTATACGGCCTCTTTGCGATTGATGCAGCTCCTGGCGGGCGCCAGCTTGATTTTGTGGTCGACTTCCCTTTGAGGAGGAAGTTCTGTTAGCTCTTCAGGAAATATGCCTGTGTATTCCCTTAACCATGAAGGTTCTTCCCCAGATTCCTGATTCTGATCTAGCTTATTCAATTTAATCAAATAGATAGGTAGGCCCTTTCTAACTCCTTTTGAGGCTGAATTAGAAAAAGAGGCATTTTGAGTACGCCAAATATGCCACAGAGCTGTCTATCTAAGGAAATTGAAGAGTCAAGAATAATCTGATTGCAAAGTAGAGATAGAAATCATCCTTCCCATTATCCAGGAACGAGTTGATATCTGCTGTTGAGCCGTCGAGGACCACACACAGGAAACAAAACTCTAAATCTATCGAGCAACAGGGCAAGAGACAAAGAGATGAATCAATGTCTCATCACATGTAGTGCAAAATATACAGCAACCATGAGAGATCTTGCGAGCATGCAACATGTCTCCAGTTGGAAAACCCCCAATAAGCAACCTCCAAATGAGCACTTTACCTTGATAAGTTACCTTAGACTTCCAAAGTTAGATGAATTTTTCCTGCCACTTGTTTTTGCTATCCCAAATATGCCATAATTTATTAGCCTTTTCAGTGACCCATCTCTTGGCCTCGACCATGTGATGATAGATCTGATTAGCTGATCTTTTCTCGAAATCGTCAAGAAACACAAACATCCAATGTCGCCAGGGAGACGATGGTTGGAAAGTAGGCAAAGGAGAGAACCTCAGAAGCATGTCCTGTATGGACAACCAAATGTCTTGATAGCCTAGAGGCACCCAAAAGTGTTGACGAATATGCCGGAAAGAATAAAGACGGGGCTGCCCAGGAATGAGACCATCATGGACTGTTTGCAATCCCAAATGAGCCATTTGATTAAACTTATCTCGCTGCAAATCTTGATTAGGCCAATCCAACAACCTAGAGGTAGCCAACACTTCTCCTTGCAGCGAATTCTCCTCCTTACAAAGATCAAGAGGGCGCCAAACTACAAAACGTAACATCTCTTGCCAAGATGCAATCAAATGAGAAAGGAGAAAAGATTGGGAGATCTTAATAGGCCTTGTGGAATTAAGCCATGCCACAATAGGTTAAAAACCTTACATATTCAACATATTGCTAGAATGCTATGCATGCCATTCTAAGTGTTAAGTATCATAGCCCTTGGTCTATCAACCGAAGCCATTATAGAACCAAGAAGTGAGTTCCTCAGCAAAGTGTCAAGAATAGACATCTTTGGACATTAATGTGTCATAACTTTTTACTAGCTTTTGTCACAAAAGTTTCCACTCGTGATAGATCAATAAAGTAAATAGAAATAATAAAAATTCTACCCTTATCTTGTCATATTGTGATAGGATGCATGTCAAATCCAAATCTATAATTATAACATAAGTCTTTTGGAAATGTGATTATTTTAACCCTTTCAACTTTGCACTATGTATGACAACATGCCACCAAGAAACTTGAATAACCGTGCTACCATGAGAGATTCCAGTCTTTTCTATGAAAAATTTTGCAATATTTGAGCAGGGATGACCCTCTATACATAGTGCCTGCAAAAGTGCTAGTCTCAAAGCAGCCATATGCAAATTAACATCCAATAAAGCTGCTCCCCCTATCCTTTTATGAGTAGTCACATGCTACCACGAAATCCACACTTGGCCCAAACGATTCCCTTTCTTTTTCCACAACATGAATCGAATAGGCTGAACTAGTCCCAAAAGAGACTTCTTAGTCGAAGTAATGACAGAAAAAACGTGATCATACTGATCATGATGCATTGAGCAACTTTAAGTCTTACACGAAGAGACTAGCCTTGAGATTTCTAGTATATGAACCAATCATGAATACATGATGACATCCAATCAAGGCATGGGGAGCTACATCCATACCAATAGAATAACCCAAATATCGGGTAATATCTCTTTTAGAAATTACAACACCATGCCAACCAAAAGCTTACAAATCATTCTCCATACAAGAAATAAGTGTAGATTTCTGAGCATTAATATGAAGTCCCGATGCTAAAGCAAAGAGATTCCACGTAACCATTGCCCGATTAACATTAGTGCGATCAGCCTTAAGAAACATAAAGGAATTGTGAGACAAAGATTGAGCCAAAAGTTGGGCACCAATGGGAAGAGACAAACCTACAATCTCACCTTGATCAGCCAACTTATCCAACAAGGAGAGCATCGAGTGAGTGACCGAAGCAAATAGCAAAGGGCTGAGAGGACAGCCTTGCCAAAGAGACCAAGACAAGGCAATTTCATATGTGATCTCTCCATCAAGTGCAATACGAGCCATAACACCGTGATTAATGGTATCGACAAAAGAAATCATGCGAGGACCAAATCCCATGGTGGAGATCAACTGTTGCAAGAAAGACCAGTTGACATGTTCAAATGCCTTTCCAAGATTAAGCTGAAGCATAACAATGTGCTAGCTTAAGGCTTTGCCAGAATCAATCTCCAGTTGAATATTCAAAATGTTATGCATTATATTCCATTCCTTAATGAAACCATATGCAGGGAAGTTACCTGATCCGTAGATACACATGCATTAAAATCACCCATAACAAAACCTTGACGAGCCATGGAAAGGCAGTGCAAGTCGTTCCAAAGCTGATAGCATTTCTGAGCAGTAGAAGGAGCATACACACCCACGAGCTGCAAAACCTCTCCCATATATATGATTTCCAGCATAAAAAATCTGCCGCGAGGGTCCTAAGAAACGAAGGATGGTTGCAAGGAAGATCTAACGGCCAACATAACTCCAGATTTATGTGGAACGCGACCACTATAAAAAAATAAAATCCTTATATACATAAGATCTTGCCAAAACATGCTGTTTGTGCTCCACAACCCAAAAAACATCCCAATTACTAGCTAACACAATTTTCCACAACCGATACTACTTACTGTCTGAAGAAATGCCTTTAACATTCCATAAAGCAAGTCTCATGATAAACCACAAGAGAGGAAACTACTAAATCACCACTTTGCCTTTCCCTTTAACATTAGTAACTTTAGCTACTTGAAATCTCTCCATCTCACTATGGATCACATCTATAAGATCCACTCTTTGCAAACTAGCAATGAAGCATGAGAAGGGAGTTGCAGTTGTTGAGAACGGAAAATATCCTGAGGAGGAACAAGCCTCCCATGCGCGTCAAAGCGCAAAGCAGAATTAGAAGCCCTTTTATCATCTATACCAACTGTAGGAACATGTGAAGGTTGAGGTTTCATATAAAACCCCTTACCTCTGCGTTGAAAAGTGTGAGTAATAGGGTGTGAAGATGGGTGAGCAGGAGTTGAACAAGATTCCTCACTAGCATTACGTCTAACCACAGTGACCCAAGAATCATCTTGAGGAGGCAAATTCCGACCAACCGAAAGCATTGCATGCTCAATACCAACTTGGGAGACGTGCTTCTTTCCATCATCATATCCATGCAGGGCACGAAACATAGGATCAACATCTTGTTGGTGAGCCATTTGCTGGGGATCATGCTCTTGTATATCCATGTTAGGATCCAAAGAACAGTGCAACGCCTCAGGGCTTCTATCACATTCTGAAATAAAATGGCCCAGTTGGCCACATCTAAAACAGTGTCCAACAAATGTGCCCCATTGAAGCTCAAAAACCAACGTTTGCAACCCAAGGACCTCAAAGCGAATTTTGGTTGGCGGAGGTTTCCTTGTGTCCCAAAGCATACAAGACCTGTTCCTATTGAGGGAGGCCAACCGGGGCTCCACCAACACCTCGCGAAGGGTTCTCAAAACCAAAGGAAGAAGTCGCCAAAGATGTGCAGGAAAATCAACCACCTCCACCCAAATTGGGCATGCTTGCCTAAGCAATTCTTGAAACTCAGCCATAGGCCTCCATGGGACTATATATACTAGCTGATCATCCATGAAGAAAGGAATATGTTGCATAATGCGAGCATGCATATTCGGGAAATGAAAAACGACCTCAATAAACCCTCTCGGTCCATCATAAATCTCTTCAACGAGAGGGGCTTGCACTTTCCTTGAAACATCATCTTGACATGCATCAACACTGACAAGCATGGATTGCATCCAAGCATGAATCCTAGTAATCAAAGGAGTCCTCCCTCTAAAATAAAAGATGGTTGTCCTTTCATGGAAAGTAGCAATCTGCCGTAAAACTAGGTCAGTTCCCATGACAACAACCATTTGATCCCCTTTTGGTAAAGAGCTTGCATTACCCTCGCTGGCATGAACATAATTTGGCATAAGATTGTTGGCAGTGGCAAGCATAAACTGAAGAGACCCATCAATTTGTGAGCAAGAAGCATGAACATCTTGCTGAGGCAAATTCGGAGCACATAAAACCGGTTCATCAATTGACATCTTATGACGTTTTCCCATCTTATCCCCATCCATCAATTGCCCAGAATCCTTAGCCAACAAGTCACCATCCGATTCTGCCGAATCTTTATTATCCCCATGCCCTATATGCTGGTCGAGAAAAGCCACATCAATACCATTTGACACCTGCATATTCGCCAAATCAGAAATCTCTCTCTTCTCTCTCTCTCTCTCTCTCTCTCTCTCTTGTTGAACTCAATCTGTGTGCGCCTGTCTATCTCACTACTGAGGTCACACATGAGCTGAACCACAGATTTTCGTCTGCTATGTCAAAGCCTTGCACATCTAAGAGCCGGAATTGAGAACAACAGTATTGTATAGGGCTGCGTAGGTCTGCCCTTTAAATTCTCTGTAGGTCGACACTTGAACAATGCCCACCACCTTCTCTCCGTGCCGCCAGGTCACAGGGTTGTAGGGTGACACCCTTTTGAGCTTCGTCTTATGCGTGGCTCAGTTGCGTGGCAGGTTGTCCATGTTTGCAGGCAGGTCATCACTAATCAAATTGACGTTTTTGCAGTGGTGGAGATGGCCGCTGTAGGACTGTAAGTCATCACACAAATTTGGAGTTCTCCTTTCTCTCTCTCTCTCTCTCTCTCTCTCTCTCTCTCTCTCAGGGTGTGATGCTCACAGTAGGATGCTACTGCTCAGAGCAGGGTGATGGAGGAAGGTAGGTCACACTCCAGTACATACACTCATTCTCTCTCTCTCTCTCTCTCTCTCTCTCTATATATATATATATATATATATATAATCTCCAAGTGTTTCTACAGTCTTGCTTCGATAATTATAGCATTCAGATCAACAAAGGCTAAGAAATTTCAGATTTCTTTAAGGCTAAGAAATTTCAGATTTCTCCAAGTGTTTCTACAGTCTTGCTTCGATAATTATAGCATTCAGATCAACAAAGGCTAAGAAATTTCAGATTTCTTTGATGTAAACCTTAAATCTGCTGTAGAAATTAGGGTTTAACAGCAGCCTCGGGAAGTGTGCCAAAAATTGGAAGCTCGTAGACTTGGATTCAATAGGGCTGAAGCTGTTTTCTGTCAAATTTAAGTGGAGGGCTCAGCAAATCAATGAATTTGGTGCATTTTCCATCTCCATCAAAGGGGGGTGAAGGCCAATTGATTGCATGAACCAGGGGGCAAATTAGATTGAAGACTTGCTGCATTTCGGACAGCAAGGGGAGTTGGAATACTGAAAGGGATTGGGAAAATCCCATTGTACATCAACTTCTTCAATTAAGTAAAGAAATACCAAATGGGGCGTCAGTTTTGGGACCAACAAGGTGTCCATTGTCCAAGATTGTGAGTTAATTTGCATTCTTAGTTTTGTAATAAATATTATTGCTGTAACTAAGTTGTAATCAGGGAATTATCACCCATCTACAGAAGGAAGGCTAGTTTCAACAAACATGTGGGATGGTATTGTATGAATTGTATTGTAAGCAAATGGAATACAGCCCTGCCGGGACTGTTGTTCGTTTCCCATCCCCATGTTAGAGCCCCCTCATGGTGATAGGGGATGGCAATTCTTGGTCCCGTTCCCTTTCCCGTCCTGTTCTTAAAACCTATCACATGTTACTTTGCTGCCAGGTGTTAGCAGCCACACGTTATGAAGAGCAACGCTACGCATATATTGCAAACAGTAGCAAGAGCCACTAGCAAGTGCAGATGCTAGACACTTGTTATCAGCTCGCCATGGCAAATGTAGCAAATGCAAGGTCACAGGGTGGCTGAAGGGCACATGGCAGGTCACTAGGTCCCAAGTTGCCACACAATCATAAAAGTCAGCAAGAGTCACTCCTATTCAGTGCCACAGAAGCATGCCAGAGTTGCCAACCCTCTAGGATGCTGGTCCGTGCCACAAAATACTAGCTTGCCAGCAGGAACACATGATTCCACTCTGCGGTCAACAATGCCACAAGCAACATCAACACCAACATGACTGACAAGAAGTGCGGTTGCCCAAGGGATATATGTGATGTCACTCTCTGATCAACAATGCCATGAGCAACATCAACACCAACATGAATGACAAGAGCGGTTTCCCAAGGGATGTCTCTCTACGCTACTAGATGTGACTCCACCAAACCTTCCAGACATTGTCTTGAGCTCTTGATACAAGGCAAGATACCAAGAACCAACAAATGCAAGGAGAAATATGAAAGAGGAAACTCAAAAAAATTTAGTGGAGGGAGGAGCGGCAGCACCAATGAACAATGCACTTATGAATAGAGTGTGAGATTACAAGGGTGTCTATACAGTAACATGTGGGACACTGCACTAGAGAACCCACATGAGAGTGGGCTGGCGCCCCAGATGATGGACGATTGATCAACTAACCTACAACAAGAAACCCTAGCCCAAGGCGCTTTGATGTCCCTTGGACTCTGATGGGCTCACAGGTTGTCATACGTGGAGGCTCCCAAAATCCCAACTATTGTTACATTAAAGAGGGAGGTTAAGTAAAGGCCCTGGAATATACAACAGATGAATTCGACGAACGTAGGTTACTGTGCAACTAATTGAGCATGGCTGACAAGGAGCAGCAACATGGATCAATGGGTTAAACAACAAGAGCAGAGTGCTTGCATGCAGTGATTAGATACAAAGGCAACCGTGTTGCTGTAAAGAGTAGATTAGGTTTTCTTGTCAAAGCCAGTATGAATGTTGCTGAAATCCAAATTTGGATCGTGTTTGTCATGATGAAATCTGCCTTTCTAGCAACATAACTTTTTCTGGTTTTGCAGGTCTTCAGTTTTTGCTCACAAGGTTTTGTACCACCCACAAACAACATTACAATTTCCTGCATTCATCATGCGTTTGTCTCAGCTCAACAGATTTGTGATTTTTAGGGTATAGAACTTTGTGATCTGGCTCTGTTAAATTATGCTGTCACAGTTTGCTTTGTTTTACTATCCAATGGAAGAAGATACATGCAATGGAGGAGATCATCAAGTGAGTTTGGGATCTATTCAGTTCAGCTGTTCAGTTTTCCCTCACAAAGTTCTACCAGTTTGTTTGAAACTGAAGTCTCCAAAGATAGAATTGTAGCAGTTTGAGAGTAGAGTTTTGGATTGGATTCACACATAGTCACAATATAAAACACAAGGGAACAGAATCTGACAGGCTTATTGGATCATCAAAAGGACTGTTTTACAGATCTATCTGCAGATCCAGTAGAGGGAAATAAATAATGCTAATTCTACCTGATGGCATCCAGCTCAGTTGACATTTCCTGGCCTACTGCTTTTCAGTGTATTAGCCCCTAAGACAAACCAGTGTGGATTATGTGTTGACACCTTATGTCTACTTCTCACTAGTCCATACCTAAATGTTTGAAGTATTCAGAGCCTGTATACACACTATACGAATGTCATGAGTTGGAATGAAAGTGGAGAAAGAGAAGAACCCATGCTAGGAACTCACAAGAGGGAGGTTAGTAGAGGGGAGAAAGAAGAGGTCAGAAGTAAGAGAAAGTGGATGTGAGGGCTGTGACAGTGGTGGTGTTGGACATGTATCATAGACAAGGAGGTTTGAACATAGATTTAAGAGAAAGCATGGTGAAGCTGGGGTGTTGGAGGAGAGCTGTTAAGATATAGGAGTGAGACTGTGACCATGTTGATTTTTTCCAACAGAGTTTGCACCTTGTGTTTTAGGGGCGCCTGCTTAATGTTTCAATTATTTAGATGGCAAGAATGCTTCTTGACCAATAGCTCGGGGTTATGTTTTTTAATGTTGATATCTCCTGTTTCCAAACAGTCCGTACTCTTTTAACTTTCATATTTCATGTTTCCAAATACTGTTTACTTGTGTGAAGTCTGCGTCCCTTTCTCAGTGAACGCTGTTTTGTATGCATTTGTTGGATCTTCAAGTGCAGTTAATCTGTTTGCTCTTGTTGCAATGATTTTAGTGTGTCTCTAACTGATGTGATAATTTCAGCTAGGCCTGTTGAAAGTGCTTCCTCATTTAGCACTTCATCCAATGTCAGCTTCTATTGTAGCTGAGGCTTTGCAACCGATGCTGCTTCCAAAATTCAATCCGTATGTATTTGAACCTCTTTGCTGTTATGCCATTTTTTCTTCGTGTGATCGACGCTTCTGGTTTGCTAGGTAGTCTAGTTTTAGATTTCCTGTGGGCTGTACTGGCATAATGGGACCAACTGTTTTAAGGTTGCAAGCATCCTTGAAAGTTTACAAACAAAGCAATGACATAATCAGCAGATGCCAAAGTGTTAACTGATGACATAACTTTTGGTCATGTGTTACATTGTTGCAACATGCCTTATGTCATGCTGGAAGATTAGAGAGTTAATAAATGGAATACTTAGGTGGGAAACTGTTGATTTGCAAAATTTGTTACCTTATTTCTTTACATGGTGGTGTTTTTCTAATAATTGAAAATATTCCATTTTGTGAATAACATCTGAAAGTCCAAGACTTCTAGCAATCTGACCAAGATTTCATGTTTGTTCAATGCATTTGCAGGGTACCACTAAACTCCTTTCAGCAAAAGTTCATGTGATTATATAATATGAGACATTTGATGTTTGTCACTATCGGGAATGTATTGATTGGCTGATAGCCTAGCAGAACTATTTCGGATTGGCAAGTTAGGTCTTCCTTTGCAGGCTAAGAGTTCTACAATACATAACTTGCACCTAACCAAAGAAACAGTTGCTATGCCAAAGATAAAGTCCTCTTGGCTCATATTGTTCATAAGTTCACCTCATGGCTCAAAAGTGGAGCTGCATGTGTTAGATACTTGTTATCGTTACCACAGTGAACTTTGTTAGTCATTATGAGGACTCCCCATTATGGAATTCAGTTTCACAGCCTCGTGTCCTGAAGGACTATTCAACCATTGCAGGGGAGCATCATCTGCTGTGATGCAGTCAAAGGCCATGTCTAGTGAATCTAGCAAATTGTCAAATGTTTGCAAGTTCCTGATCTGGCTTGGAGTTGTTTCTTGCAGAGAAGAGCCCCAAGGTAACTTCTGTTGGCTTCACTCCCTCCATCACCAGGTTTGGCTCTGCCTCAGCCGCCATCACCACCCTAAGGAGCTTGCAGATTTACACTGTGACATGGAGAGTGGGCTGGTCCACGTCCCAATCAGATGTCATCTCAGAAAAAGAAAAGAGTGGACAGTCAAAGTATATCAAAGATACTACATGTAAATGCTTGTCTATTGCAGTAGCAAAATGCCTTGAACCTCAAGATCCTAATTCCTTAAGTTTAGGCCCTTAAAACCACAAACCCCAATCCTGGAACCCCTAAGCCCAAAATGGAACAAAAGCCCAAAAGCCAGATCCAAAATCCAACATTTCAAATAACTTGAAGCCTAAAGTTGAATTTACGACTTATGACATAGAATGAAGGGTCCTACCAAATGAGATAGTTCTTTCTTCATAAGAGGAGAGATGCTCCTGGAAGGTTTGGGCATGGATCTAATGTTGCTCTTTCTAAACGGAGGGAGCTCATTATGACACTAGTTATGATCCCTTTTGTTAAAGCATGTTATATTCTTGGAGATCTTCCGGTATGAAATGCATGCTATCATTGCAAAATTTTTACCCTTTTCTGTAGTAGGTTTTTTTCCCATGTAGCACAAGTGAAAATACCCATTGCATGCGTATCTGTTTTTGCTCTCTCTTTTTATTTTCGCAATGAGTTGTTATATTATATCATAGAAAAATACAGAAGAGTACAAAAATCAGGGCAGGGTCATTGAAGCGACCACCCAATGCCAAGAAAGTAAGTAATCTCTGACCAAGATATCAGCATGCTGTATAAGATCAGGTTGCCATTGGAGAAGTCCCTTAAGCTTCACAACATGACACTGAATGCTTGAGGTGGCATAAAAAATGAAGGCATTGTGGTGACTCAAATGTGCCAACATCCCCAAAATCTAAACAAGTGAAAAAAATATTCATATTAGGTTGCTGGACCATGATATTTAGTTTTACCGAATACCCAATCAAGAGGACGCATCCTAGTCCCCACCATAGCAATCCAAATGTTCGAGAGGAGGGCTCAAATCTTCTGAGCAAAGGGGTAGGTGATAAATCTATCATTGTGCGTAGGAAAGGTGATCTGGGCTGACGTGAAGATCCATCTCAGGGACGGCCTCCACTCACCACCGAGCCTCGGTCTATAGTCTTGAAGACTCTCTTGCAATAGGACCTTCCATGTCTGCCCTCCTGGTGTGAGGCCATGGACAACTAGCTTGCCCAAGAGGGCCATACTCTGGTACTCTGGGTCTATGATCCCCAGGCCTCCCTCTGATCGATGCCGTATGATGGTCGCCCACGCCACCTTGGCCCTGGAATCCTTGGAGCCGTCTGACCTTAAAGGAAATTCCGCACTAGGCGGCGAAGTTGTACTACGTAGGATGAGGAGAAGCACCAACATGAGGCGATGTACGAGGCCATCGCTAGGAGGACCTGGTTAACCACCAGGGCTCGGCCAGCTAGTGAGAGGCGAGCCGTGCTCCAGTAGGTCAGCTTCCTCCGAATAGAATCGAGGACTAGAATAAACTGCTGGGCGGGAAACATGTCGAGTCCCACCTGGAACCCAAGGTAACAGATGGTTTGTCCTCTGCTCACCCATCTAAATCCTAGGTGGACGCCCCACTCCGTGCTAGAGTCCGGGTCTGTGAGGAAACCAACCGACTTTTGCGAGTTGATTTTTGCTCCCGCTACAAAACAAAACACTTGAAGAGCCAGCCTCACTCTCTCCAGCATCAACTCATTGTCCTCTATGTAGAGTGCTGTATCATCTGCATACTCTTAAGTCTAATAACTTAGTCTCCTCTCTCACGGCAAGTCGGAGGCCGTGTAATCCACTCACACGTGACCTGAGGAAATGATACATTGCCTTTGCAAAGAGTAGGAACAGGTACGGGGCCAGGGGACAGCCCTGCCAGACCGATCTCTCTAGTCAAAACTCCACCCCTCGCCTGCCACACCTATGAGAACCCTGCTAGTGGCCGATCTATAAAGTGCGGAGACCCCGCAAATCCAAGCCTGGGGGAAACCCAACCTCGCCATGTTGCCCTCTAGGAAATCCCAGTCCACCCTGTCGTAAGATTTCTCGAAATCCAAGAGTAGTATGGCCAGTCTCTGCCCACTGTGTTGAGCCCACTTTGTCGCCTCAAAGAAGGTGAATACATTGTCTAGGATGCTCCTATCGTGAACAAAACCTGTCTGTGCGTCATGGATGATATTTGGAAGCATGGGGCATAGTCGCCTACCAATCATCTTTGCCAGTGCTTTATACCCATTGACAATAAGGTGATGTCTCTCCACTGGGAAAGCTCCAACTAGTCTCACCCTTTGGGGAGAATACTGATAAGGCCTGTTGAAAGACTCCTTGGCATTTTCCCTGAATTGAAAATCTCCTGAAAGGCCATCAGTGGGGGGTCCTTCACGACCTCCTAGTAGGTGGTAAAGAAGGCCTTAAGAGAGGCCATCCTCTCCCGGGCATTTTTGCCCGTCCTGTGTATGGAAAGCCTTCTCTAGTTCCTTCTCTGTGAAGGGGGCTAGAAAGGAGCATTCCATCTCCTCTGTGACGAGGGACGGGATGTGATCCCAGACCTGTTGTCTACATCGCTGTCCTCTAGCTGAGGCCGTCTCCTGCTGGAAAAGGCGTCTGTAGTAGTTGGTGGCAATTTCCATCACCTCGTCTGGGCTAGACCGAGTCCTCCCATATTGATCTCAAAGGCTTGGTATCTGCTCTCCTGAGGTGCGAGGCTGGTGTACCTGGAAAAACTCCCTGCACATCGTATCACCCTTCCGCGCCCAAAAAGCTGCTGAGGTGCGGAAAGAGAACTCCGAGCGTCTGTCGTCTAGGCTAGCAATGGGTGCACGCGCGCGCGCCTGCTGTGTGTGGAGGGTGGGATCCCCTGGTGCCTTGTGTTGTAATCTTTGCGTGGCTGCAAGGTCCCGCCAGAGTGCTCTCTTCTCCTCCTAGCTTTGCTGCTTGGCCTATATGGCTGCCTCTTGATAGATTTTGCTCGACTTGGTTAGGACCTCTGCAACCTCCTTTGTGATCTGGTCCCTCCTGCCCCACTCCCTGGTCCAAATCTGCTCTATCTGTCTCGTCACCTCGTCCCTCCTATAGATAGAGTCAGGCATCCGACAAGATCGTGTGTCTAGGGCAGATGGTGGGGGATCAAGTGTCAAGAGAACCGCACAATGGTTAGACAACGTGGTGCCCACTAACTGCCCAATCTAGCCTCCACGAGAGCCTCCCCACTCTCCTACATAAAACCTGTCCAACCACTCCAGCAGGACTCCACCTAGCTACCTGTATCCCCAAGTGAAGTCCAGTGACCTCTCCCTCCTATGAAAGGCAGGGTCTCTCCAGGCATCGCATGCTCCTACTGCCAGTAGAAAGACCTCCCATGCCTCCTGCTCCTCCCTAGCCATGCCCTGGTAGTTTCTGCCTCTGCCCTTTTGGTCCTCCAAAGCCTCCAGGTTGTTGAAGTCTCCTCCAACGATCCAGGAGTCCACCTCTGGGAGTCCATTCGCGATCTCTACACATAGAACCTGCTGCGAGCCCTAACTTCTGTAGGGGCATAGACGTTGAGGACTCCAAGGCACGAGTCCCCAATATCTAGTCTGATCCATAGAACCCTCTCTGCCACTATTATCCCGTGGTCTCGAACACAGGCAGTGAGACTCGGGCCGATAGAGGTGCATACGCCTCCACTCCTGCCATGGGCACCTATGGCATGCTCCCAGTAAGTACGTGAGCTGCGCGGGAGTACCTTTCCTACCCGCTGGGCCTGGGTGGGCCTGAGCTTGTGCTCATGTAGAAGTAGGATGTCGATCCATCTAGCAAGGGCATGATGTAGCTCTTGTTGAACAATCAACTTTCTGGAACCACGTGTCCCATTGTAGTGGAGACTGTTCACATTCCAGGATGTAAGGTGCAAGCTCATGGGGAAACCTGTGATGATTGACCGAACATGCATCTGTTCGGTGTGGAGGCTGCTGATGAGGAGGAGAAACTATGGGGCATGCAGGTACGCTATCCCGCAGGTCTGGACGACGAACTCCAATTCCCCATGGTGGCCCTTGGCTGGAGACCATAGGGGTGATAGATGCTCCAGGTGGTAGTATCAATGCATCTATCAGCCATGCTGAGAGTCGTGACTCTGTACATTGGTAGAAACAAGCCGCCTATGCCAGGGGCCACTCAATCACATCCCATGGAGCTCTCCATTGTGGAGGGGCTCGAAAGATAATGCCCAGGTGTGGGATCTCTGCACTAGCCCACCAGTTTATGTCCATCATGCAACCAAGCCACTGCTATGCAAACAGTGCTAGTCCTTCTCCCATCCACTGGGAGATGTGATTCTCCATGTGACTCTTCAACTCCTCCTCTATCTGTGTCGTCGTTCAAACCCCGAAGTGAGAGGACTGAAGGAAAAAAGCATAGTTTGGTCCATCCAGTGGTGCTAGTAAATGGACCTTGCCCCTCCTTGACTTACGAAGCACAAAGATCCTCTCCTCTAGAGGCAGTGGGAACTTTCCGTGCTCCGCAACTCTCAGGGCCACTGCGGAAGAACTCCTGTGGTAGCAGCTGTGTTTGTCCTGGGAAAGTGTGACAAGCGGCAGGGGCAGATGAGCTGGCGGCTGTGTGGGAGGGGGAAAATTGTTGGTGTGATGAGGATGTAGGTGTGTGTGGCTTATCACCTCCTGTGGGAGGGGGGGAGGTGGGTTTGGGGGGGATCACCTAAACCGGGGGCGGATTGGGGGGGGGTGCTCGGAAAGGGGGGTGGTTGGGGGGAAGAAGATCAAGGGATGGTGGGATGGTTGGAGGTAGGTGGCGGGTGGGGGCGGGAGCAGGTAGCCCTCGAAGGAGGGGAGTGTGGTCCCGGGTTAGTGGGGCGAGTATGGGAGGTTGGGGGGGTGGGTGTGGGGGCTGTGGGATCTTAGGTGAGATAGTGTGTGGCACGGGTGGTGGATGTGGGGGGCTGTGGTCCTGCTGGGTGGGGCGGGCAGGGGGGTTTCGCGAAGTGCTCTGCCGAGGGGGCGTCGCTTGCCCTGCTGCTCGCTGGTGTGGAGGCTGTGTTTGAGGAGTTGGCTACGGCCCCCCCTGCCGTCTCCCTCTTTGTCATCTCTAGACCCGTATGAAGCCTTTAGCATCCACGTGCGGGCCTGTCCACGGAGCCGCCTTGACTCCGAAGCGCGTATAGTTAGCTGCCTGATGCCCAAAGTCGTGGGAGCCCAGGCACTGTCCTGGTTGCTCGATCATTGTGACCTGTTGCCTAAAGGAGTGACCTCCTGCCTCAATCTCTCGGAACTTTGGTATACTCTTTGTGTCTTTCGCGGCCACTCGTATCTTGGGACTCCTGCAGCTGTCACTGCATCCGTGAAGGAGGCAAGAAGAACTGTGCCGAAGAGCCGTCCAAAGTCCTCCACTAATTGGTGGTACTCTACCGCTAGTTTGGGGAAAAGTGAAGTGACTGGGTGTTTGAGAAATTTGCTGTGAAGCTCAAATGTCTCCACTATGAAGCCGTTGTACCAGGGATCCATGTAAATGACCCCCTTCGTGGAGACATAGGGCAAGCTCTCCAC
This sequence comes from Lygodium microphyllum, assembly GCF_053477565.2. NCBI lineage: Eukaryota > Viridiplantae > Streptophyta > Polypodiopsida > Schizaeales > Lygodiaceae > Lygodium > Lygodium microphyllum. Next base: position 102,505,145 of record NC_141150.1, on the reverse strand, counting down.
TAACTCATGAGCTCTGTCCGCAAAGGTGAGATGAACCATGAAAATTCCTCGGCCCATGAGGACTGCCTCCACGATCTACACTGTCCCAATGCGCAGCGTGGAGTGAAGCCAATCCCGAATCTGGGCCCTGGATGGAGAGTCTCCTATTACCTGATTGAAAATTGCTGTTTCTTTAAGCTCCAACTCAGTGGCACAGATGACCAAGAGCTATTCCTCAGAGAGGACAATGTTGAGCTAAAATATGCATTACTTGCTAATTAGCCTCTTAAACATCCCCAAAACACTCTAAAAATGCTCTTTTAGAGAAAAAACCTAAAACGGGGAGCGGTTCGAGAGAGTTCAGTGGAAACCCTAAAACGGGGAGCGGTTCGAGAAAGTTTAGTGGAAACCCTAATTTTTGGGGTGCCCTTCCACATCTATAAATAGACAGCTGCCCCCTTCAGCCATCATCCTTGTTTTGCAGGTTACACTAGCCCACACACCCTCTGCTGCTGTTGGCGTCCAGTTTCCAGCCTACAGCCCGCCTCCATCTGCTGTCCAGCCATCATCGACTGCAGCCACATCATCTTCAGCCTGTCCATTGCTGTAGACGACAGCTCACAGCTGCTGGCGACTGCTCCAAACTGTCCCAGACTGCTGTTCAGCCTGCTGTCCATCATCTCCAGGGTCAGCCAGCCTGCGTTTTCAGCATTGCAGGCCCTGACACTCTCAGACACTGTTTTAGCCTGCTGTTTACAGTAGATTGTGCACAGCTTCCAGCCCTCAATCGGTGGTACACTGCTGCGTTTACCAGTTTCCAGCCTCCAGACTGCTATGTTTTGGTGACCAGCCTGCTGCCATTCACTATTCAGCACTCCTACACTCTGACTGGTGGTCACAGACTTGGGATCTGTCTTCGGTGGACGTCACACTCCAACATTGCTCTGCCCTTGAGCACACTGTACACTCTTACATTCATTTACAACATTCATTCACTTCAGAGTTGTGTTCTCTCTCTCCCTTCTTCTGTTTGTGTTTGAGTTTTGAGTTTTGCATTTAGGGTTTGAGTTTTGCCCTCTGTGTCTGTGTCTGTGTCTTTGTGTTTCTGTTGTGGTCGTACACTCTGTGTGTCCTCAGTGCAAACCCTAGCAGTCTTCTTAACATGGTATCAGAGTTGGTGCTCTTGTAAAGAGTATCCTGCGGATATTGTTGAGAGCTAGTCTTTGTGTAAGGCACACAATACGACTCGTAATCGAATCACAATGTCCCAGACACCTTCTTCTCCAGTTCCTATGATGTCTTATTAGGCTTCCCCATCATTGGAGGCCCTGAGACGGCATTATGGACTCGGTGAGGAGGACGACACTCCAGCTTCACCAGATTTCACTAACATGACAGAGGAGGGCTTTGAGGAGTACTATCGCAACAAGTACGGTGATGTTTACACCCCTCCTACCAGTTTTGCTACCACATTCGGACCGGTTGGTGAGGCTGGCTACCTCTCTGATCATGGAGGACATATGACATTCGGAACGTCTCGCAATCCATCTTCATCATCTCCGCTAGGTCCAATGTCAGGTTTGTACAATTCTTTTGTGTTGCATGAATCAAAACCCTCGCCTATTTCTTCTTTTGAGGTACAGGATCCGGATGGCTTTGCGTATGTGAACTTCAATAGAGGGGGCTCACGAAGCAGACGAAATTCAAGTACATCTACAACTTCTGTTTCATTTGAGCATATTACACATACTTCTCACTTCCCTCCCATCCCACCCTCTTCTATATCACACCTTGATCATCTCTCATCATCTTTTCAAAATCTTGGATTATACTCCACATCTGCATTACACATCCTAGGGATTGGATCTACCATCTCTGCTCCTAGCACCTTTTCCTTCTCCATCCCATTCTCTACCTCTTTGCACCATGGTACTTCGTTAGGGGGAATGCCACCCTTTAACACAGTGCCTCTCACCTTTCAGCAAATGAGCACACTCATCACTCTTGGGTTGACTGTGATGGGTATCCCCCTCACTATCCCCAGCTTCACATCTCCCATGACCACTCATATGCAGGGGTTTCCATCCTCAGCTTATGGTGCGTCTTCATACTCTCCTTGGGTTACACCTACGCAGGGATTAAAATCTTCTGCTCCCCATGTTCCCATCCCATCTCCTTGGGTTTCTCATGTGGCTATCATGCCTATGCCTAGTCAGTCCATTCCTACCTATGGATCCACCTTGCACACTACCCGCATGCTTGGTGGGCACTCTGAGGCCCGTTCCCAAGTGTACTCCACTCCCCCATCCTACCCCCACTACACTTTTTCACACTATCCATCTCCAAGCACTACCACTCCTGTTGCAACGGCCAAGAATGCCTTCACGGATAAGACACGTTTTAACGGGTCAAATTTCACTACTTGGTCGAATTTCATGCAACAAGTGCTTGAGTCTCAGGGTCTTTGGGACCTCGTCATTAGTCTAGAGCCTATGCTAGACCCTCGACTAGCTCACCCTGACTACATCCGTCAATGGAGAGTCCGTAATGCTACAGCCAATGTTGAGCTGATGCAGGGATTGCTTCTTGAGTTTCACTCTCAGTTGCAGCACTTTCCGCTCGCGTCAGAGCGTTGGAGTCACCTTCTTGACTGCTATGCGGCTCGTGATCGTACTCAGCGCATCAATCTCGACTTTGAGCTTCAAGAGTTCTCTCTTAAGAAAGGGGATGATCTAAAAGTCAAGCTGGCTAACTATAGGCGGTTACTTGCCGAGTTCGCCACTACTAGCTTCCCAAAGTTAGATGACGATCAGGTTACATTCTTCTCAAATAAGTTGCCCTCAAAATACTTCAATTTCATTCAACACATCATCTCTCAACCTCGATTGCCAACCTTCTACGAGTTTGAGTGCCAGTTCTTGCGTTACGCAAGGTTGCATGATCAAGTCCAGAAGAAATCTTCATCACAGTCTTATTCAGAGTAGAGGGGGTCGATTGCTTCTTGTTTGGGAGGGAAAACCACCAGTGGCAAGAACTCGATAGATGCAAAGGCAAGCCAGGGTGACTCCTCTTCCTTTGATGGAACCAAAGAATCAAGACCTATCTGGCAACAACTCCCTAAGAAAAACCGGTTTTGCACACACTGCCAAAGAGCAGGCCATGTGGACGAGGAGTGTCGCTCCAAGGCCCAAGGTCTTCCACCTAAAAAGCCTCAGCAGACCGCTGCGACTTCACAGTCCAGTGGGGCTACGCCTTCCGCTGTTGCCCCATCTGCTTCTCTAGCCCCCACAGTGATTGCTGGACATGTGGCACCCGGACAGCCTCAGCGGCCATCCTTCTCTACTCTTGAAGGATTAGTTGATTGGTCTGCAGGTTCCGATCCCGTTGGACTTCATATATCTATCTCACCTTCCTCTCCACCTCGTGAGGCGTTCCCTTGGCAGAGCCCTGCTACTGGACGTACGCAATGGTGGCCACCTTCTTAGACTAGCATGTCTCTAGGTTCTTTCGGATACCCTAGGTCAGTCTAGCATTCATTTTTCGCACTCTTAGAGTCGGGCCCATAGGATTTTTGTCTCTACATTTTAAGTCTTCCACTGCATTTACTCACACACACATACATATTTGCATCTTTGCACTTGTTCCTTTAGTTAGCTTTTCATTTTAGTTTAGTTTTGTTTTTGGAGCATCTCACTATGATTGCAGACTTTGATATCCTTTGCAGGTTTTGTTTTCAGTGTAGGGCTAACATGCAGGTTTCCCCAGTCCTACTTGGGCTAGAGACTTGGAATGCGCATCATTCCTTCATGGTTTCATCATCCTTGGAGTTTTGCTCTTCTACCAGCATGGAGGCTTCCCCTCCCGAAGCAGATCGTGCAGCATCTCTCTTGATGCTATCATGGCGGTAACTTCTACCTAGCTCTTCCAGCTGGAATGCTTCCTCCTCCTCTTCATTTCTTATGGTTCTCGGCACCACACGAAGACCGACATCAGGCTCCTCTTCCTTCTTTGGCATCTATATCCAGGTTGAGAGGGGATTCCTATCCTTCTTGGTATTCTATACGCTTCAGCACTTTGTCTTCGATATCGGCTTCTCCCCCCTGTTGTACCTTACCCTTTGCATTGCATGATTTCATCATCTTTGTACTAGGGCGCTTGGGCAAGTAAATAATTTTCCCATGAGGGATACTGCTCAAGTGGCACGTGTTGCATGAGCATTCTTCAGTATGTAGTATACTTTGTATCTCATTGTGCAGAGCACCACTTGCGCAGATCTTAAGCTGTTTCCACCGGCGGCTGTTGTTACCACACCACCATCCTTCTTCATCATGGATACCTCATCACCTATTTTTCCTCGTCATTGACACCCTGAGTGGATAGGTTAGCTTGTACTGTTTTGTGACACGTTAATCATGTAGGAGTTGTGGTGGTGGTAACTTCTGTCGTCTCAAGATTCCTAACAGACATTGTTCTTATTGCAAGGTGCATGAGACGTGTCATGAGGACGTGAATTTTGGTACTTTGCTTAGCATTTGATAAAGTGTTGTTAATCAAATGAACAAATGTGACTTGCACATGTGAGGTGCAAGTTGATTATTTTATAGTGTGGGACCCAAGAACTTGAAATATTGATTGGTGCCAAAGGCAAAAGTTGTAATAAGCTATGTTTGAGAGGTACTAGGTGGTACCCGGTGTCAGATTTTGGCCTTGACCAAATTATTGGCCACTAATCTTAGTGTTGACATTAGAGACTAGGCATTAATTAGTTAATTAATGTTTGTCTAAGGACTAATAACTGCTTAGGGATACTTGAAAGGCAAATTGGCCTAGCCAATCTAATTATTGGTTTGTGGAATTAATTTTTTGAGTATTAGAATAAAATTAATATTTTGAAAATTAATTTAATAAATTGAATAATGTTGAAAAATGGGATTAGGAGGCTGTCACTTGGAAAAACTTGCCCATGCAAGTGGGGAAGTTTTTTTTGGGGCTGTGGAAGTCTATTTCAACCATTTTGAGAGAAAAGAGGGCTATTAGAGAGCAAGGAGATGTTGCTGATGTGATTTGTAACCATCAAGGGCCAATTCTATAGTAGGTGATAGTTGTTTGGAGCCCTCTAGGAGTAGGTGACAGTAGCCCAAGGCCCTTTTGGTAGAGGTGACAACATACATAAGGGGGAACAGCCTTTCTGGTGGTCCTAAGTTGTAGGTGATAGCTTTCATGGTTGTTTGAGTAGGGTAGCAGTAGTTTTTAGCCTTTCTTGTGATGAAACTCTGAAATTTCTCTTTCTACAGCATTCTCTCTCATCCTTCAGCCATCTCTCAAGTTATCTTTGTAAAATCTAGCTATTTGAGTCATCAGAGGTGGAGATATTGAAAATAATCTGCTGTAAACCCTAATTTAAGGCAGATATTAGGGTTTGACAGCCACCTTGGGATGCATGCTTAGAATTGAGGGCTTAGAACTTGAAATCCAACAGCTAAAATTAAATAATTTTAGGGAGATTCAAGAGGCCAGCTAATCCATATCAGATTTAGGGCTTACTTTTTCTTTCAAGTTGCAGGGTGAAGGCCAATCCCAACCAAGGGGCAAATTGGTTTGAAGGCTTGTTGGTCAGTTTTGATAGTAAGAGGCACTTGGAATAGCGGAGGAGATGAGAGAATCTCAGTTGTACTCCATCCATTTGCAATAAAAGTTAAAGAAATACTGCAAGGGGCACTGGTTGGTGCTAACAAGTTGTGCATTGTCCATGATTAAAGTGGTAAAGTGTGCGTTTTCAGTTTATGTGAATTTTGTGCTTGCTGTAATTGTTGATTAGTCAGGTCATTACCACCCTCTCTAAGGAGGAAGGTTGGTTTCATGGCGTCTTCGAAGATTTATCCTTTCTATGCACATACGTACAAATGGAATCCTTGGTGCTTGAAGATGGACCCATCAATTGCTGAATTTCAACCTTCTTGCCCTTTTTATGTTGAACATCAACCCATCCTAAATAATCTGGATCTAAAGAAAGCATAGGCTGCTTGTCATGAACCACATCTTTTTGTAGTGTCTGTTTCCTTGCGAGCGGTGCCTCAACCATCAAATCAGAATCCACATTATGAGAAATAGAAGCATCCTTTTTGTTCGAACACTTGGCCATGAAACAACCAAGTTTGCCACAAGTGAAGTAGTGACCAGCAAAGGTGCCTCACTTAAGGCTAAAGCACAGTGGATGCATACTAGTGCAATTAAGGCGCAGCTAATTAGGCCTTTTCCTTGAGGTGTCCCACAACATGCATAAACGACCTACCCTCATACTGCGAGGGACCAACACAGTACCAATAGCTGCCATTGCATCCCTTAGTAGAGGCCAATAAACTGCAGGGCAGCTTTCTACTTCAACCCACACTGGCCATTCATGTTTAAACAAACATTGAAAATCAGCAATGGGTCTCCATGGTACCATATGCACGGACTGTCTATCAAAGAAGAGGGGCAGCTTGCCCAAAAGATCATCTTGGCTCATGGCGGTTGTAAGCACAACCTCCTTGAACGCCCTGGGTCCCACAAAAACCTCTTCAATATAGGCACACCTTAGAATGGAATTCAACCACCTACAGATCTAGAGTATGACTGGGATCTTGCCCGTGAAAAAAAGTATGACTCCACATTCATAAAAACAAGAGAAAGATCAAATCACTTTTTGTGTGTTGACATGCACATCCACAATGCAATGTCTTGTTCCTCACAATTTGAAAGGTTATTGTGATTGTGCGGAACATATTCCCCCAGTAATGAGTTAGCAAATTCTAAAAGATGATCCCAATCCAATTCGGGGGGATTGTCAGAATGATTGGCTGCCTGCGCATACGAACGTGGCTGAGATTCCGAAGGGGCAGGACTTTGAGCGACCATCATAGAAGCATCGATCTCATTTTTAGTGCTTTTCACTGCAGGCGGGGCGTCAGTGCATGGAGCCATTTCCTCAGCCATCTCCTCAGTACATGGGACCATTTCCTTTTCACCTTCTGAATCTAGCCCCAAAGCATCGGCCACCTGGTCTATGATGGCCGTATTGAGCTCAGACACGATTTGTTTCCTGCATGCTCAGTCTCACCCGTCTGTCTGTCTGCTGTGTCAAAAAGATGACGTCTCTGATTTGAGGCTGAACTCCTTGGGCTGTGCAGTCTGCTGGAGGTCACAGCCTGATTACGTACCAGTCTGCTGGAGTCTCTTTGTACGTGACTCCCTGTGAAGATTCCCTCCTGTGTGTACTGTAGACCTGCACTACTGCCTGACTGTGCAGGGGTTGCAGAGGCCTCATTACTGATTGCAGAGTTGTGTTCCTCTCTTAGGGGTTTTGGTGGTCTTGGTCTGTCCTGGGACTGCAGAACTGCTCGTGGCTTGACCATGTTGCTGGGGCTGCATACACATGACAGCAGGTCACACATCCCAAAGCTTAACTGGATTGTGTGTTTGCAGGGCTGGACGTCTGGATTTTTACAGGCCTAGAGGCCACGTCTGCTTGCTGTACAGAAGCCTCTGTGTGTGTATGTGGGTCTTGCTGCCAAACCTGGACTGCAGGTCAGCACTAATGCAGGAATACTCGACTGCCTTGTGTGTGTTGTGCTGCCCTGCAGAGTCATTCTACCCTGTTGTGTTTATGCTGTGCATATCTCCCTGCCCTGCTGTGACTCTATTTGTTGCAGTCGCCCTGTCGCCTGAACTGCAGCACAGTTAATAGCAGCGGCGCCTGTGAGATGCGTTGTGTGACATTAATGTGATATTTAATGTGACATTAAGGTCACAAACATTGAATGTGACATTAAAGTGACATTTAATATGACATTAAGGTAAATCAAGGGGAACACGCACGAGGATGACCATCCGGGCTCTTGGGCACCCGAACGGGGTTAAGGGGTGCCTAGAAATAAAGAGAGTCCAAGAATAGTAGGACTCACCAAGGTTTGACGGCTGGCAATTGGATCACGATGGTCTGGCCAGCAATATACTAGGCAAGGCTGGGAGGTGAAAGGAATGACTCGTGCTCATCCATCCCGACTGTTTTCTTCTGGCTCATATTTTTCTTCTGAGTCATTTGCCATTGGTATCAGAGCCGACGGGTCTAGTCGTGTGGATCTGTGAAGTTCTTCAACGAAAAGGCAAAGTCGACGGGTCTCGCGGTTCGTTTTAGTCGACGGGTTTCAGTCGCCCCGCTATTCGTTTCAATCGACAGGTCTTGCCTCGTCGACCTGTGAAGCCGCTGGTCTAAAGTGCTTGGTGACACGTCACATAAAATTTGACGTGACGATTATCTACGTCACGTAATTTATGGAGGGGAAGCTATCTTTCACATCGAACGCCGTATGCTGGACAGTGCGCCGTCGAATCCTGGCTTGAGCCTTCGACTGCACGTTTTGGAATTTTTCTCACCAGCCTCGACTACACTTGCATCACAAGTACAAGCTCAGCAGAGAACAAGTTCAGGAAAGAAGCATTGATGGCCTGCGTGATTATTAAGAAGGGGGTTGAATACTAGTCGTTTCTACAAAGAAGCTCCATTTCTTACGTGACCGACTTTGTTCGGGCGATAAAATTTGTTCCTTACTCTTCGGGTTTATTTACAAACCAGCAACAACTGCCTGCCATTAAAATCAGGGAAGTACTTTACTTTGTATGCAAATTTCTTATCTTTGCTTTCCAATTCCAGTGTATTAATGGCAGAAAAAGGGAAAGAGAGAGTAACGGAAGGTTCTAGTTCTGGGGACCACCCTATGGTAGATCCCCATGAACCAGAGATGCAAGAAGAACAGTGGGAATAATTTTTTGCTACACGAGAACAATTTGATGATCTTACTGCTCGTGTACAGGCTCAGGGGGTTCAAATGGAATTTTTAACCCAAACACTTCACTGAAATAAAATCTCAATTAACTTTATTGTTAGAAAGAGATAAAAATAAGATAGAAACCTCGGATGTCCCATCTTCATCGAAAGATTTAGATGTGACTATGGGAGATCCTAAGGAACCCCACCATAAATTGAGGGATAATCCATTTCTAAAGGATATGAAACCCCCTCAGTTTCACGGGGAGGAAAAAGATAGAAATAAAGATACAATCTTTAATTTCCTCCAAAAATGGGAAGATTTACATAAACTTAAAAATACTCCACCACATCTCCAAGCATTGGAGGCTAGTTTAGGAAAGTATAATATAGTAGCTGATGCACTCAGCAGAATGCCCATCATTAACAAATTGAGTTTTACTAAGTTCACTTCCAACTTGCTTGAATCTTTAAAAGGGAAATGCCAGGTTGATCCGGCATATTCCAACATATGGGAAGCAATACAAAATGGGGATCCAAATGAAAGTGCTTCTACTGAGGAAGGAATATTTGATGATGTTCAACAAGGAAATGGAGCATCAGGGGTTGCTCAAACTGGATTCAAGTGGAAGAATTTTACCATTGATAATGGTTATTTACTCTACAAAGGTAGGGTATGTGTCCCAAAAGATATAGAAATAAGACGCCAGATACTCTTTGAGTGTCATGATACCCCTAGCGCGGGACATCCAGGAGTTAATAAGACTTATAGTCTTATAAAAAGGCAGTTCTATTGGCCTGGAATGAATAAGGACGTCCTTGACTATGTGGTCAAATGTAATAAATGCCAGGTTAATAAAGTTGAAAGATTGAAAATGGGAGGACTTCTCCATCCACTAGAGATTCCTTCGGGAAAATGGGAGAGTATCTCCATGGACTTTGTTGTTGCTTTACCTAGAACACAGAGGGGGCACGACTCTGTATGGGTGATTGTGGATAGGTTAACCAAAATGGCTAGGTTTATTCCAACTTCAACTGATGTTAAAACACTAGAATTGGCTAGATTGTTCGTAGAGAACATATACCGGTTGTATGGCCTTCCGGCAAATATAGTTTCTGATCGGGATAGAAAATTTGATAGCCAATTTTGGCATGCGGTATTTAGGAAATTGGATACTAAACTTAGCATGAGTACGGCGGATCATCCGCAAACAGATGGGCAAACTGAAAGGGTTAACCAAATCCTTGAAGGTATGCTTAGGGCATATGTAAGTAAAAGGCAAACTAATTGGAAAGAGTATTTACCGATAGCAGAGTTTGCATATAACAGTGCCAAGCACTTTTCCACTGGATATAGAATTTTGGCGTGCGGTATTTAGGAAATTGGATACTGAACTTAGCATGAGTACGGCGGATCATCCGCAAACAGATGGGCAAACTGAAAGGGTTAACCAAATCCTTGAAGATATGCTTAGGGCATATGTAAGTAAAATGCAAACTAATTGGGAAGAGTATTTACCGATAGCAGAGTTTGCATATAACAGTGCCAAGCACTTTTCCACTGGATATAGTCCATTTATGTTAATGTATGGGTTTCAGCCCAGAGCTCCTTTTGCAGTAGGACTGCGTAAGGAAAAGGTTCAGGCAGCTAAAGACTTTTTGGAGGATATGAATAGTATGTTAAAATTTGCTCAAGAAAATATTAAAAAAGCTCAAAATCGAGCTAGAGCATATGCAGATCCTCACCGAAGAGACATCTCCTTTGAAGAAGGAGAATTGGTCTATCTTAAGGTGCTTGAACAAACTAAAACTATGAAAAAGGGACAATGTCCAAAGCTTTCACCGAGGTATTGTGGTCCTTTCATAATACTTAAAAAGGTGGGAGAATTGGCTTACAAGCTCCAACTACCTGCTGGTAGTAAAATACATCCAGTTTTTCATGTAAGTAAATTAAGGAAAAAGCTGGGTGATTTGGATAATTTAATCTTAAATGATGACATTGACGAGCTATTAAATGACCAATCTAATCCACATGAACCAGAAAGAATATTAAATGTTCGTAATAGACGAACAAGGAATACTATTTATCAAGAATGTTTAGTTAAGTGGAAAGATTGTTCCGAAGAAAGCTCAACATGGGAGCGAGTAAGTACTTTAAAGAAAAGGTTTCCCAATTTACAGTTAGACCTTCCAAGTATCGTTTTCGAGGACGAATCCGATTCTAAAGGGGAAGGAAATGTGACCTTAATGTGATATTTAATGTGACATTAAGGTCACAAACATTGAATGTGACATTAAAGTGACATTTAATGTGACATTAAGGTAAATCAAGGGGAACACGCACGAGGATGACCGTCCGGGTTCTTGGGCGCCCGAACGGGGTTAAGGGGTGCCTAGAAATAAAGAGAGTCCAGGAATAGTAGGACTCACCAAGGTTTGACGGCTGGCAATTGGATCACGATGGTCTGGCCAGCAATATACTAGGCAAGGCTGGGAGGTGAAAGGAATGACTCGTGCTCATCCATCCCGACTGTTTTCTTCTGGCTCATAGTCTTCTTCTAAGCCATCTGCCACGTTGCCCCCTTCTTGTCCATAACACAGTCAAACCTAGCCAGCGTTGACAGGTCTGAGCGCATGGTACGAGGCCGCCATCACGATCATCCTTCTCCCCACCCCCCCTGTAATACAATCGTCCCCCCTCTCTCTCTCTCTCTCACACACACACACACACACACACACAGTTGAATGACACCACATACCCCTATGAGTGGCAATCGCTACTACCTCAAATATTGAGTTGCGGTGTTGATAGTGGATATGTCTACTACCTCAAATCTTGAGTTGTGGCATGCATGGTTTAGCTACTTCAAATTTGAGGGTTTAATGTGCACGCAAGGGCATCATATGGTGCAAGATCATCCAAAGGTGCATGTGCTACAAAAGCACATTATCAAGGAATGCTTCCTTGGCAAAGATCATAGATTCAACTTCCACAAAAGGTGGGAAAGTTGGTGCTGCCAAAAATTGCAGCTTGTAGATTGTAATATATGGGTCCTTTGTGTGCTTCAGCTCATGGAAATGCATCTACTTTTTCATGTCCACTGAAAAATATACTTATCACACATGGGCACCATGCATGATAAGGCCATTCCAGATTTTGTAGTTACTGGAAGAGAGATCTCAGGAGTTCTGTCCCTGCTTCATTGCTTCTTTTTGGTCCGAAGAAGCTGACAAACACAAAGATGGATCCCTCGATTTCGTGGAACCCAGGTTTGGGCACTCATCAAGCTGTTTCCAATCAGTCGTTTGATGATGGCCAATCTGCTTTCTCCTGGCTAGAAGGAATTGTGACGAATTATTTGGGACCGGTCATTCCAATGGTATCTCTCTCTCTAGCTTCTTCCTTGGTGACTCAACGAAGAGGGATTTGGGCCCCTAGCGACATTAGAAAGTGACAAGTTATTTATTCAAAATAGGACAGAATCCCATATCTGATCTTGTTTTTCTTCCCAAAAACATAATGGTCCATGTGGAATTGACCATTCAAAGCAACATGTTAGAAGTCTCAATAGAGGAAAATTATGAGCAGGGAGATACATACACCAATCATCTGTTATTTGAAGAAAAATCCACTTGGCCCATCAACATCTAAGAATACCAACACTTGTGCAATGAAATGCAACCACCCTACTTGAATCCTGTTGGATAAATTGCTCTGACTTGTTTGTTCCACAATGCCTACACCTATATTTCCAGGCTGGTTGATGAGTTATGAAGCTATGTCGGCTCTTGCCAGCCTGCCATCCCTGCATTCAGAAGAAATATCAAATGGGGTATCAACATGAAAAACACAATATTAGGAAAGAGACCAACATGAGGTCTTGTACCACTGGTCAGCCAAAGTTACCTGGTTTGCCCTGATCATTGTGCTATGATCGAGGACAGAAGCTTCATTTTGGTGATCAAAAGAAAGGAATCATCTATTGCTTGGCTCTAATATCTATCCTCACTTGCAAAAGAATGTAACTCTTGTGATGCCTTTGACAATCCATTGGAACTCCAAGGCAGGTGAAGAGTTGACTCAAAGCTCACAAAACTTGCTGCAATTGATTTTATACCCGAATGCTTCACAAAATCGCAAACACCACCATTGGCAACCATGAATTTCCTGAGATTTTCTGGAAAATCACTGTGTCACCTAGAAACTCACTATTTATAATTTCTACAAAGGGATATGGTATCTGATCAGTTTTCCTTCCCTATTCAGATACAAAGAGCCACCCTCTTGGACCTTTTTTTTTGTTATGTGTTAGCTAATGAACTTTTTTAATTTCACACCATGGATGAGGACTTGGCTATGAGCTGTTGAATAACATGCTCGATCCAATGTCTAGAGAAGCTCATACTTTAAAACTTTGGAGCTTCTAGGAAACCTCAATTAATGTCATCATGAGATGCAGCATTGCAAGAGCTTTGGATAGGGAAGAGTCAGCATGCATGGAAACATTTTACAGTCACGTTTGATTAGTGAAGAGTAAGGGGATGGAGAACTTTCTATTATGACATTTTGTGAGTTTGCGAAGCTTGAGGGTATGCATGGATGAATGTGTATTGCACCAGTGGAGCTGTTTATTTTTTATATTTGATGTAATACTTGATAGATATGCAGAGTTCTAATTGTTTGTAATGTTCTGTGCAGAGTTCTTGAATCAACAGCCATTCGATTGCTGTGCAAGACATGGATAGTATCTTCAAAAACATTTGCTTACCTTCAGGTATCTTCCCTTTGATTTTGGCAAATAAAGGTTTTGTGATTTTAACTTATCCAAAAGGGGTAGAGTTTCATACATAGTTCCAATATTATCTTCTTATAAACCTGCTCATGTTTCATATTGGCACAAATAACTGTGAACATTCTCGACCAGGCTTGTTTTTTAGCAAAAAAATACCAGTGAACATTGTTGCCTTTATGAATGCTTCTTTTTATGTTTGGTGGATAGATTTTGTACTAATCAATGTACAAAACTGGCTGCCCATGCTTAGTGAGTGCAGTCAAAAAAGCCTAAAAATAGAGACAAGAAATGCCATACTAAGGTTTCCAATCCTTGAGTATGTGGAAGATTGCAGAGGGTCCAATATGTCTAGGAGCATACAACAAAGGAAGTAGCATTTGTCTTTAATCTGATTGAGAAAGATCCAAAAAGCTTGAACAACTTACCAAAGCTAAGAGGAAGAAAATGGAGTCTAGGAGAAGAGGTCACATGACGAATGAGCTCTTGCACACCAGGACAACTCTAGAAAATGTGAAGAGTGTTCTCATTCAAAGCACCACATCTATGACAAGTGGCAGGAGCAATAACACTCATGGCAAGCATAGAACACAATGGAATAACACCAAGTGTGCATTTGCATAAGAAAATACTCTCCTGAAGTGACAACTTATTGGCCTAATTTTCTAAGTCTTCTAACAGTTTTGTAGAGAATCTGTTCAATGCCAAAGGGAGGATGAGTGATTATCCAAAGCTTAGGCCACAAGATTACACTCTACTCTTTAGATTGTCATGCCAAAAAGTGAATAGTCTGTTTCATTGCAGAAAAAATTATTGTCCTGCAATCTATTTTCATAATTTAACACAGGAGTATACTGGAATGGCTCTCCAAATAAAATTCCATGGACATTTATAATGGTTGCCCATGGCACACATTCTTTGAGCTGAAGGGAAACTGGTAATTGCGCCTTGAGGAGTAACAACATCATTCACTGTAGGACTCTTAAATAGTGCCTTTTCCCAGCTAATGACCAATTTTATGGCAGAGGGTCTGCACATACTATCATGCTTTGAGCAAATAAAACTAAGATCTGAAGTAAATCTTATTTTATCCTAATTTTCTGGCCTAAATTAACTCCAAAAACAGCCCCAAAATGAAACTTTTCAAAATAAAGGGTATTTTAAATGTGGAAGGACAAACGGCTTCAAAAGACCCATAAAAAGGTAGTCATAGGCTGATTGCTGCCAATACCCAGTGCCACCTTTTCATCACCATCATTGCCTAGACTATTCCGTGCTAGTCATCACCATCATCCCCACACCCATATTTTTTTAACCAGCCCCTCAGTGAGTTCCTGCTGCTATCATTTCCATCATCCCCATCATCATGGGTGGAGCCTGCTGCTCCCAGAGCTGACACCGCTCACAGAACGTTGCTGTTTCAAAACTACTGCTGCTGGTTGAGGTTGGCAAAATTAGTGTATTGCTGCATATGCCCTCCTGCTGCCTTCTCTGCCTCACATGTTGCTGTTTGCTGTCCCTGGAGCTTGCACTTTGGTATCTTGGAGGCTCGTTGTCATCTCAGCCTCTTCATCATTGGTGGACTGCTACTATTGTGTTTGGGATCTGTCTCCAGTGTGACACTCTTGGAGCTGTTTCCATTGTCTCTGACAGCTTCATCAGCTTACCTGTCCTTGAGACATGGGAGCCAGGGGATCCTTTGTATCATTTTCATTATTATGTATGCCCTTCCTTCACTGTGGAGCATGGATACTGGAGCCACACTTTATATGGCATCCATTTGAGACATCTTCATTTCATAGAGGGTTGCAGGTGACAATGCCTGATGTGGTAACAACTCCTTGGCCAAGATTTGAGGTGTTGGTACAGCTCAGTTTGACATTGAGCAGGGCCAGAACTTTCTATGGTAGACAAGGTTCTCCTTATTCCTGAGCTGGGTGTCAATCTTCTTTACATGTGCGGGTGTGCATGTGTGCACACACTACACACAGAAAAAGTATGATCTGAAGTCAGTCTGCTGTATATTTGCAATGAGTCTCTCTCTCACACACACACACACACACACACACACACAGAAAAAGTATGATCTGAAGTCAGTCTGCTGTATATTTGCAATGAGTCTCTCTCACACACACACACACACACACACACACGCACACACACACACACACACAACAATCTGAAGTAAATCTGCTGTACAGCAGTACAGCCACACCTCTCTCTCTGGCGCACATATACTGAATCTTCTGTAAATCCAAGCTTCTCACACACACATCCATACCCCCACGCACAGTATCTATTATTTACAGCCATCTAACTTGCTGCTTTTCAGACTTTCAGCCATGCCAAAGCCCAGGAACCCATATGGGGTAGCCCAGACCATTATATTTTATAATACATCAACTGGGTCTGGTACAAGATATTGGCAATGGCAGTATCGCCCCTAAAAGCACCCTAGCTCTGTCATGGTTATTTGGCATTTGTGAAGGAAAGATGGCAAAGGCATTGGAGGTTGTTCAAACATACCACAGGATATAGCACATACTATTGTTCAAGAGAAACCCAAGGAGTTCCCAAATCCTACTGGCCTACCAACACAAGCACCTACTGATGATATTTGACTTGACCCTTTGCCCACTCAAGACTTCTAGCAGGAAGAGGGCAATTGGATGGCGTTGAAGTACAGAGGATGCCCTTACAGCAAAGAGTTAGCAACCCTTTGTTGAGAAATCACTTCTTTGGTTTCCACACTTCATTTAGGGTTTCGCACTAACAGCCCCAAAAAGGGTGTCTCCTCATTCTGGTCATTTTATTAGTAGGCGCCCACATAGTGGTGCGCCACCCTAGACAAATTGAAGCCTATAAATAGGTTGCCTCTTCATTCACTCTTACCTCTTCAGTCATACTTTCACCCTCTCTTCTCATTCATTCACCACTCTCCTTTTGTCATTCCGACATCCTTCTCTCTCCTTGCCATTGCTGCTCACACCCCTATTGGAGGACATTGCAGTTTGTGGCCACCTTCCACCTTGCATCCATCCCCACTTGGTGTTCTACTGCGGTATTCTATTGTTGTGTTCTATTGGTGCGTTCTATTGCGGTGTTCTACTGCCACATTTTATTGCAGCGTTCTATTGCCACATTCTTCTATGGTGTTCTATTGTTGTGTTCTACTATGGTGTTCCATTGCTGCATTTTGTAGCCTAGTCCTCTTTGTGACATTAGAGGAGTGCGCTTTGCTCCCTCAACAATTGGTGATCATCTTTTTCATCCTTGATGGCATCAAAGGACTACGCTTCGCTCCCTCGATAGTCGTCTTTCACCTTCTAGTGATTGCTTCTATAGCCCATTGCCGAGAGGATTGGGTTTCGCTTCCTTCATTGTGCAGATTCCCCATAGGTGCTATCCCTTGATTCAGATAGGACAATGTAGTCAGCTTTTGAGCTTCAGCTCCATTGTATTAGCTTATTATCTTGACATGATATCAGAGGATACTTGTTATCTTGATATGGTATCAGAGCGTAAGAGCTCAGAGAGCTAAAGTCCCTATTTTGCGGAGAAGGCAAAGATAGGTTGCAGATTTGGCATCATCTACTGATTTTCCCCTTCATTTTTGTTGCACCTCCGACACCCTTCTCTCTCCTTGCCACTGTTGCTCATACCCCTATCAAAGGACATTATAGTTCTTGGCTATTGTCGTTCATCTCTATTGCCACGTTTTATTGTGGCATTCTATTGTTGCGTTCTATTGCGGTGTTCTACTACGGTGTTCTACTCGGACGTTCCATTGTCGTGTTCTACTGCAGTGTTCTATTGTTACATTTTGTAGCTTGGCCCACTTCTTGGCATTTGTGGACTGTGCTTTACTCCCTCGACAGTTGGTGATTATGTTCTTCATCTTTGATGGCATTAGAGGACTACAGTTTGCTTCCTTGATAGCTGTCCTTCACCTTCCAGTGATTAATTTGATAGCCCACTGTTTGGAGGGTTGCGTTTCGATCCCTTCACTATAGAGATTCCCCATAGATGTTGCCGCTTGAGTCAAATAGGATAGTGCAGTCATCTTTTGACCTTCGGCTCCATTGTATCTGCTTTTCTTCTCGTAGGATCGTCACCATGTTCTCTTGTGTTTTTGAGTTCCTCTTCTCTCTCAGTGATTGCCATACACACTTTGTGTTTCCCCCGCAAACCCTACTGTCTCTCTGCATCGTCGCATATCTTGACATGGTATTAGAGTATACTTGCTATCTTGACATGGTATCAGAGCATACTTGTTATCTTGACACCCTTGAGGCGACGCTTGTTAGATTCACAGTTGTATTGTCTATTTTGGATCAAGGAGAGGTAACACAAGGCAAAAATTGAGATAGAGTGAATTCTCAATGTAATAACTCTTTCAATGTCTTATGGAGTGAGCGGTGGAAGAGCATGATAGTAGCAATTTGTAGCTATGGGTCACAAAATTGGATGGACAAGGCTCAGGTAGACCAAAATGAGAACAACAATGGTGAAGGAAGAGAAGGAAAGAATAGAGATGAGCTTGGTGCCAATCAAAGGAGGATGGAACCAATATGGTTGCACTATTCTTTTTGGTGGTTGGAGTGACTCTAGAAGTGTTCGTATCATCAACATCCTAGTATCATCTTATCCTTGGGATATAGTTTCTATGTGAATAGCTTTTATTTCCTAGCACATTTTGTCATGGGGACATGAAATTTGTGAAATGCTTCAATCTTGCTAGTAACATTTGATTAATTTAATAATTGAATGTGCAAGGTTGTAAGGCACATGTGATGCACATGGCAGGCAAGGACTTCGAGGAGTTAATAGATGTCAAAGACAAAAGTTGTGACAAGTTATGTTAGCTAAGCTTTGGTTGTCAATTGGTGTCAGTTTTGATCCGAGGGCAGTTTATTTGGTCGTTAAGTATTACTGGTGACATTAGAGACTAGCATTAATTAATGCTAGTCTAAGGGTCAATTGAGGTTAGGGACCACTCAAGGTTGCAAAAATGGCCTAGCCAAGTTAATTATGGATGGGCACATTTAATTTTGGTCAGGGTCAGAGGGCTGAAATTAATTTTCAGAATGAATTAATTCTGGAAATTAATGTAGTGACAGGAAATTGTTGGAAAATGGGATTAGAAGGTTGCCACTTGGCAAAATTACCCATGCAGTGCGAGAGAAGGTTGTTTGGGGCCGGTGGAGAGCCATTCAGTGTATGCAGGCTATGGGGAAGAGAGAGAGGAGACTATTGGTTCATTTCCTTGTGTAGTTTTCTGCATTTTGCTGTAGGCGACAGCCATCCAGGGATTTCTAGAGGCAAGCAACGGTAGGAGAAGACCCATCAAGGGCTGATGACAGCATCTGGTGACAACCATTCTGGGTAGTCTAGACAGCAGGAGATTGCATTCTCAACAATTTGGACAGGGCAACAACCAGATTGGGGCATTTTCCCACAAATAATCTCAGATTTCTCTCTCATCTTAGCATTCGCTCACTTTCCCAGTCTATTCTCTGAAGATCTCATTATTTCTCAGCCATTTGGATCAGATCTCAGCCGAATTTGGTGGACAGCAGTAAGAATTCTGCTGTAAACCGGTTTGGCAGCCACCTTGGGACCCATGCCATTAGTCAAGGGTATCATACATTGAAATTAGCACCTGAAATTCAAGGAATTTTTAGGGATTTCAGATGTCAGCTCATCCATTGTGAATTGGGGCAGCATTTGGACAGTTGGGGGTTCCATTTGTCCAAGTCCTGGGTGAAAATCAAGGGGCAATTGGCCGAATTGCTTGTTGAGTGTTTGTATAGCTAGGGGCTTTTGGATCATCAAAGGAGATTATGGAATCTCAATTTGTACTCAATCCATTAGCAACTTAAGTTAAAGAAATACCACAAGGGGCGTCAGTTTTGGGGCCAATAGGGTGTCCAATGTCAAAGATTGTTAAGGTAAAGTGTGCATTTCAGTTTATGCTCTTTAATTAATTGCTGTAATTAAGTGCTTGATCGGGTTTTACTACCCTGTCTGAGAAGGAAGGTTGGTTTCACATTCAGCAAGTCATTCTAGACATGGGGTTGGAGAATACGATGTAGGTGGTTATAGACAATCCCTCAAACTAAAAAAGGATGGGGAGATGGTTGAGGAGTTTTAGGTGTTGCAACTCCTTGTGCATCACATTCTTGGACATCCTAATGGAGGACATTGGATGATACTAATCTCATAGCTACTTTATTTACAAAGAGGCACCAACCTCTAGCTATCTTTCAGCCGCAAAGCCAAAAGGATGCTGTACGGCCCAAAAAGATGAGATTTCCTTACTGTACCTTGTCTTGGAGCATATTTATGACGTACATGATCGAGTACATCAGTCAGTGGTTAAGACACATTAGAGGCAGACGTTTCAAAGGGAAAGGGTGTATGTATGCATAAATGCCTTGATTTGTCAAACATAATGGTTGTATACTGTTTTCTCTCTTACAAATATTCCAGAAATGGCTATCATTTTGTAATAAATAAATGCACAAACTGTTTTCATATGTAGTCAGCTGTTTGGAATATGGTCATCTTAATTGTTGATGTGTTGGATTCTTTTCCTATTTTCTGTTTGTTATTATGATCTGTTGGTTATCATGCCTCTGGGGATTGCTTTTGGCAGGTTGCTTTAGAGTCCTCTCACTTTACAAGCCCACTGGCAGATGATCAGACATTATTGAGTAGAGCAGCTTCCCTGCTGGATGTTTGTCAAAAAGACTCTGATTCTGGTGTTGAGTTAGTTCTTTCCATTCAGGTGTACCTCTATTTTAGGTGTTGCTTTCCGTCTTTGAGAAAAGTTTTTTATTCTCGTTTTATGATTCATTAAATTTCATCTTCAATTTGGCAGGCTTGCATTGAGAACAAAACTGCCCCTGTTAAGGCACTTGGTTTGAGGAGTTTATCATGCCTGTGTAAAGATGACGTAATAGGTACAATGCTTTACAAGTCTTTCTTTGTCAGGCATCCTTTTTTTTTTTTTGCAAGTAAAATGTGGCTGATTACATTACTAAAAAAAAACTGATTACAACTGATTGCTCATGCTCAATAGGCTAGCTGGAGCTGATGCAAAGTCACAGATACATCATGTATACAAGCCTCTCAAGGTGGTCTGGGGGGAATGGGGGCAAGAAGCCATGGAGGGGTGGGTGTATCTCCATCTGGGGCTGCCTGCTTGCATCATGAAAAGCAGGTCGTGGCCGCCCCAAGTGCGCATGAAATTACAGCGGAGTTCCTGACTCGCCCTGGACTCGCCCTGCACCTGATCCCATCGGTTGCGGAGGGAGTGGATGATGGAGGTCTAGAGCTCTGCTAAGGTCACCTGTACTGAAAGTCTCTCTCCACCGAAAGCCTCCTAACACCGCACCTTCCAGATATGCCAACAATTAAGACTCCCTTTGATCTTCCATACCTCAGAGTGGTCTGCTGTGGGCTCCAGTACCTGGCGGATGGGTAGAGCCTCCAAACTGACCACTGCGCACGACCCTACCTCGATAATGAATATCGTGTCTTGCATCTCGGCCTCGTATACAGAAGGTGACGGCAAAGCCCCCCATGAGATACATCCAAGGTTGGGTGCTATATGGCGAAGGATGCGGCATGCTCCTCTCCACACGAGCTGCGCCGCCTCACACGACCAAAGGCAGTGCTTTGGGGTCTCTAGAGGCTGCTGTGTGCAGCGCATACAACCTCCCTCCTTTTGCATCTGGGTAGGCCAACTTCCCACCGCCAAGCCTCCATGTGCCACTAGCCATAAGAAACATGATACCCTCCTCGGCCTCTAACTGTCCCATAGGCAGCGCAAGAAGGTCCGTAAAAAAGGCTCCGTGATTTTGTGCTCCGCCTAGTGCCTGCTACGTGACGGCACCCAATCCATATCCTCCTGCATTAGTACATGTCTGCCAATCCTAGCAATGTACTCCAGGAACCCCTGTGATGTACCCGCCTTTCATTACGTGACGAGTAACGTTTTAGTAGTCGCCTAGAGTTTATCTTCCAGCCGTCGCCATCTGTACTCTTACCAGAATGATCAGATTTTGTCTAGCTAGTTAACCCTTGGTCTACCCCGCAAGGGAAGCATCCTACCGTTACCCACGAAGGACCGACCTGAAGGTTCCTAATTGACCTAACAGTCACCTATCAACAACTAACTCACATCTGGAGGTGTCCTTGAGAGGCTTCTTGTCCGGAAGGAGCAACTGCCATTACCCTTGATTCATGGGGTATAACGTTTTTTTCTAGTAGCAAGCTAAGGATTTGTAAAATCCCTTGTAGTGCTCTGGCACGACCGCCATACCTTTCTCCTAAGATAATTTACAGTTCGGGTTCTTAGACCAAACCCTAAGTAAGTCAACGAATCGGCCCTTCCTAGAGTTTCTTCCTAGTGTTTGTTTTTGGGGAAACCTCTCGGCTAACCGAGACCACCCTGCCAAAGGACTGGATTCATCGGGAATCCATCCACCCGCTTCCTTCTATGGAAGTTCTTAGTTATCTAATTACCTACCACATTATGTGAAACATATAAAAATAACTTTATTAATTAATATCTTTATATGCACACTTGTTCGTTTACGTAATTTACTCATGGATATATAATTAGAATAAAACAATTCATTGATTATATTTCATAATGTGTGTTCTCTTGCCCATACAGGAGAAAAATCACAATTTCACGTGCTGCCTCATCCGGCGTATTTGCACGTCACGTACTGCCTCATCCGGCGCATCTGCACGTCACTAAGATCAAATCCACCTGTAGCTAGCGTTGATAGGTATCCCAAGTAGAACTCGGGCCATACAGGGGACCAAGTAGTTCCTAGGTGCGAAAAAGAATTTACTAGCCAGAGCCCCCCTGGCACCCTTCCACCTCCTACTTAATACGACCCCTGCTGGGAGACCTCTCGCCATCAGAGCCAGTCCATGCTTCCGCGGCTGTAAAAACATCCCCTCTTGGTATGGGGATTAGAGGTATCTAGAATTTGAGTCTCTAACTTCCCAAATCTTGTAACCAAGTTTCTTGACCTTAAGTTAGCATTTCTCAAGAGACTTGTCTTATTTCTATTGAACTTGAATAGAACTATTTTAAAAAACTTGTGGTATCGTGGTTGGTAAAGGGGCGTTATCCACGCCCGTGACTCCGTTTGTGACTCCCGTGCTTGCAACTCTAACTGTTGCTTCTACGTTAGTAGGGTTATTTGGGATTTCCGCTTTTGAATTATTTTTCTTTGGGGCCATGATAGAATAGAGATGAGAGTAGAGGTATAATAGAATAGAATAGATTTCTTCAGTGTCTTCTCTTCTCGGATCAGAGTAGAAGAGGATGAGAGACCTTGAGCATATCTCGGACAGAGTCTCCTTCTTCTCGATCAGCGTCTCGTTCTCATCAAGATTGCTCGTGTTGCTCCTCCTTCTCGATTAGCGTCTCGCCCTCGTCAAGATTGCTCTTGTTGCTCTTTGTGGTCGTCCCCAAGCCCTCAATTTATAGTTTTTGCAAGAGGGGGGGGGGGGGGGTAAAGAGAGGACACTTGCTTTTTGGTGTTTTTGATGACATCAACGATGACAAGATTTCGTTTTCTTTTTCTGTCGTGCAACTTTTTTGGATCATAACTTCATCGTATGAACCCAAAATATAGATGTTCGGGTACTTAAAACGATCGGAACACAGCTGGTCGAAAAGCCAACGCGGACAGAATTTCGAAAATCCATCAAAATTAGGTGAAAATGATGATTTTATAAATCACGTTATTTTTATCCATCTTTTGTCTTGGACGACTTATTCCCTTCAAAATAAGTCATAGTATATATTTGAATCCATCTAAAGTGAAAATTAAGTCATCTAAACATGATACTAGAGATTTCAAACTATTCTAGTCAACCAATCGTGCTTCCTGTAAATCCTATAGAGATTTTGTAATTAAAAATAAAAAAATAAAAAAATTAATGTGTGGACATACAACACCACGTACACACACCTTAAAATAAACTAAGTAATGGGGTCATTACATACTTTCCTCCTTAGAGAAATCGAGATGTCCTCATCTCGAGAGAAATTGGGGGTATTCTTTCATAAGGATTACCTCATCGACCCAAGTGGCATCCTCTTCAGGATAATCCTTCCACTGGATGAGATATTCTCTAAGGATCCTATTCCTAAGGATTCTTTCTTTTACATCCAAGATTCTATCGGGTTGAAGTTCAAGTAAACCTTGGCTTGGCATTAGGACTTGCTGATCATCAAGAATATGATCAAGATTAGATACATAGGGCTTCAAGAGATTGACATGGAATACATCATGAACTTTTAGGGTTTTAGGAAGTTGCAGCTTATAAGCATTTGGTCCAAGAGTCTTCATGATTTTGTAAGGTCCACAGTATCTTGGGCTTAGCTTCTTGAATTTTCCCAAGGATAAGGAACTCCTCTTTGGGCGTACACAGATAAAAACCTTGTCCCCTTCTTGGAAGATTCGCTCTTTTCTCCCTCGGTCAGCATAGGCTTTTTGCTGATCCTTGGTAGCTTGTATGTCTTGCTTGATGGTTTTGACTTGTTCGTCCGTTTCTTCAAGCATCTTTTTAGAATCTTCAACCTTTAAGGTAGAGTCGGAGAAGTTTAGCGGGGTTAGGCATTCTTGCCCATATGGAGCTTGAAATGGGGTCATTTGGATGCTCTGATGATAGGACGCATTGTAAGCAATTTCCATCAAAGGTAGATATTGTATCCACTGTCTAGGTTCTTTGCAACAATATGCCCTACGTATGTCTTCAATGACTTGATTTACATGCTCTGTCTGTCCATCAGTTTGAGGGTGATAAGCTGTACTAAAACAAAGCTATGTACCGAGAGCTTCAAATAATCCCTTCCAAAAATGTAAAGTGAATAGAGAATCATGATCACTGATAATTCTCTTTGGTAGTCCATGAAGTCTAAAGATTTCTTTAACAAATAACTTGGCAATATCTGAGAAAATCCATACTAATGAATTCCCATTTCATCTGAGGAATATCAAGTGGTTGTAGCTTTCCTGACAACTTAATTTGTTCGGCTTTTATTCGTTGGCAACTCGAGCATTCGATTACGTATTTAAGTACGTCACTTTTGAGCTTTTCCCAATGATAGCTTTTTCTAACTGCATTGAGAGTTTTGGCATAGCCAGGATGTCTTGAAAATGGGAAATCATGAGCTTCCCATAGTATCTTCTTCTTAAGATCTTGACTTGAAGGAATACATAATCTTATCCTAAAATAGGCAAGCCCTTCGTCAACGGAGAAGTTAAGATACTTTGTCTTAAGCTTAGAATCTTGTTCTTTATTGAATTTCCTTCAGCATTTGTTGATATTTGGGATCATTATCCGCCTTCTCCTTGGCTAGCTCGATGATAGGATTGCTAGGCATTGATATCATTGTAGTTAGTGTTTGAGCTCTAAGAGATTCTTCCGAGATAAGTGCATTGAGAAACAATTTGTGGCTTAAAGCATCTGTAATTACATTCTCTTTGCCTGGTCTATACTCGATCTCAAAATCATACTCTTGCAAGACTTCCATCCACTGACGTTGCCTCGTATTTAGATTTGGTTGAGTGAAGATTCATTTAAGACTTTTATGGTCGGTTGCCAATGAGAATTTCTTCCCGAGTAGATAATGTCTCCATAACTTAAGAGCGTGGATAATTGCAAGTAATTCCAAGTCATGAGTAGCATAATTTCTCTCACGAGTCTTCAATTTTCTGGAGGAATATGCTACTGGATGTCCTTCTTGCATGAGTACGCATCCCAAAGCAAGAGAGCTCGCATCGGTCACCACTTCTAATTCTTTGCTAAGATTAGGTAGTTTGAGGATCGGGGCTGTGACTAAACTTAGCTTGAGCCTGTCAAAGCTAGACTGTTCAACTTGGGTCCATTTAATGGCAACCTGCTTCTTGAGTAGGTCGGTGAGGGGTGTAGCAATTAAGGCATAATTCTTGATAAAGACCTGATACCATCCTGTTAAACCCAAAAAGCTACGAACTTCACTTACATTGGTCTATCCTCCCGGTGTGAGGCCGCGGACAACTAGCTTGCCTAAGAGGGCCATACTCTGATACTCTGGGTATATGATCCCAAGCCCTTCCTCTGACCGATGCCATATGATGGTCGCCCACACCACCTTGGCTCTGGAATCCTCGGAGCCGTCTGACCCGGACCAAAGGAAGTTCCGCACTAGCCGGCGAAGCTGCCCTACGCAAGATGAGAAGAAGCACCAACACGAGGCGATTTACCAAACTGTCGCTAGGAGGACCTGGTTAACCACTAGGGCTCGGTCGGCTAGAGGGAGGCAAGCCGTGCTCCAGTAAGTCAGCTTCCTTTGGATAGTATCAAGGACTAGAAGAAACTGCTAGGCTGGAGTGATGTCCCACCTGGAACCCTAGATACCGATTGGTCTACCTTGTGCTCACCCATCTAAATCCTAAGTGGATGCCCCACTCCGTGCTGGAGTTCGGGTTGCCAGTTGATTTTCACTCCCGCTGCAGAATAGAACTTAGTTTCTGCCCACTCTGTTGCCTCAAAGAAGGTGAATACATTGTCGAGGATGCTCCTATCCTGGACAAAGCCTATCTGTGTGTCATGGATGATATCTGGAAGCATGAGGCGTAGTTGCCTACCAATCATCTTTGCTAGTGTCTTATAGGCCACTGACAATAAGGTGATCGGTCTTCTCCACTCGGAAAGCTCTAACTAGTCTCTTCCTTTGGAGAGAAGCCTGATAAGGCCTGCCAAAAGGCTCCCTGGCATCTGTCCTAAAGTGAAAATCTCCTGGAAGGCCATCAGTAGGGGGTCCTTCACCACTTCCCAGTAGGTAGCCAAAAAGACCTTAGAGAGGCCATCCTTTCCCATGCATTTCTGCACGTCCTGTGTATGGAAAGCCTCCTCTATTTCCTTCTCTGTGAAGGGGGCTAGGAGGGAGCGTCCCATCTCCTCTGTGACGAGGGACGAGATGTGGTCCCGGACGTGCTGCCTACATCGTTGTCCTCTAGGTGAGGCTGTCTTCTGCTGGAAAAGGTGTCTGTAGTAGTCGATGGCAATCTCCATCACCTCGTCTGGGCTAGAACGAGTCCTCCCATATGGATCTCTGAGGCTACGTATGTGCTCTCTTGAGGTATGAGGCAGGTGCACGTGGAAAAACTCCCTGCACATCGTGTCTCCCTTCGGTGCCCGAAAAGTAATGGCTGCTCGCGGATGCACCTCTTGTGTGTGGAGGGTGGGATCCCCTTAGTACCTCCTGTAATAATTTTTGTGTGGCTGCAAGGTCTCGCCGAAGTGCTCTCTCCTCCTCCTAGCTCTGTTGCCTGGCTTGTATGGCTGCCTCTTGGCAAATTCTGCTCGACTCGGCAAGGACCTCAGCAACCTCCTCTGAGATCCGGTCCCTCCTGCCCCACTCCCTAGTCCAAATCAGCTCTATCTGTCTTGTCACCTCCTCCCTCCTATAGATCGAGGCAGGGATCCGACACGATCGTGTGTCTAGGGCAGATGCTGGGGGATTTAGTGTCAGGAGGACCGGGCAATGATCGGACAATGTGGTGCCCGCCAACTGTCCAATCTGTCCTCCACGGGAGCCTCCCCACTCTCCCACATAAAACCTATCCAACCACTCTAGCAGGACTCCACCTAGCCACCTGTATCCCCAAGAGAAGTCCAGTGACCTCTCTCGCCTGTGGAAGGCAGGGTCTTTCTAGGCATCGCGTGCTCCTAATGCCAGTAGAAAGACCTCCCATGCCTCCTGCTTCTCTCCGGCCATGCCCTGGTAAGTTTTGCTTCTGCCTTGTTGGTCCTCCAAAGCCTCGAGGTTGTTGAAGTTTCCTCCAACAATCTAGGAGTCCACCTTTGGGAGTCCATCCGCGATCTCCACCCAGAACCTATTGCATGCCCTAACCTCCATAGGGGCATAGACATTGAGGACCTCAAGACACGAGTCCTCAATATCCAGTCTGATCATAGAACCCTCCCTGCCACTATCATCCCGTGGTCTTGTGCACAAGCGGTGAGACTCGGGCCAATAGAGGTGCATACGCCTTCACTCTTGCCGTGGGCATCTATGGCATGCTCCCAGTAAGTGTGCGAGCTGCCCGTGAGTACCTTCCCTACCCGCTGGGCCTGGGTGGGAGTGAGCTTGTCCTCTTGTAGCAGTAGGATGTCAATTCGCCCCGCAAGGGCATGTTGAAGCTCCTGAGGAATGATCAACTTCCTGGAACCACGTGCCCCCACAACAGTGGAGACTATACACATTCCAAGATGCAAGGTGTAAGCTCATGGGGAAACCTGCGACTGACCGAATATGCATCTGTTCGGTGTGGAGGCTATTGATGAGGAGGAAAAACTATGGGGCATTCAGGTACTCTTTGCTGTAGTTTTGGATGGGAAACTCCAGTCCCCCATGGTGACCCTCAGTCGGACCATAGGGGTGATAGATGCTCCAGGTGGTAGTATCAATGCATCTATCAGCCATTCTGAGAGTTGTGACTGTACACTGGTAGAAACGGGCCGCCTGTGCCAGGGGCCACTCGATCACATCCCTTGGAGCACTCCACTGTGGAGGGGCTCGAAAGATAATGCTCAAGTGTGGGACCTTGGCACTAGCCCACCAATTAATGCCCATCATGCAACCAGGCCATTGCTGTGCAAATAGTGCTAGTCCTTCTTCTCCCATTTGTGGTCCGCCACCTAAGTCTTCAACTCCTGTATCTTTGTCGTTGTCCAATCCCTTGAGTGGGAGAACTGGAGGAAAAAAGCGTAGTTTGGTCCATTCGGTGGTGCTAGTAGATGGACGTTGCCCCTCCTTGACTTGCAAACCACAAAGATCCCCACCTCTAGAGGTAGTGGGAACTCTCCGCGCTCCGCAACTCTCAGGTAGGACCAGTGGCCACTGCGGAAGAACTCCTGTGGCAACAGTTGTGCCTATCTTGGGAAGGTGTGACGAGTGGCAGGGACAAATTAGTTGGTGGCTGTGTGGTAGGGGGAAGACTGCTGGTGCGAGGAGGATGTAGGTGTGTGTGGCTCATCACCTCCTGTGGGAAGGGGCGGTGGGTCTGGGAGGGATCACCTGAACCGGGTGGGGATCAAGGGGGGTGCTCGGCAGGGGAGGTGGTGGGGGGGAAGAGGATTGAGGAATGGTGGGATGGTCGGAGGTACGTGGATTGAGGAATGGTGGGATGGTCGGAGGTACGTAGGTGTGGGGGGGGTTGGTGGCGCTAGAAGGGGGGGGGGGGGGATTGTGGCTCAGGGTCAGTGGGGGGGAGTTTGGGAGGTGGGGGGTGGGGGGTGGGTGTGGGGGCTGTGAGATCTCATGTGAGGTAGTCTGTGGCGCGGGCGGTGGCTGTGGGGGATTGCGGTCTTGGCGGGTGGGGCTGGCAGGGAGGGGGGCTGTGGAGTGCTTTGCCGAGGGGGCGTCGCTTGCTCCCTTGCCCCTTGTTGTCGAGGCTGCATCTGAGGAGGTGGCTGCGGCCCCCCTGTTGTCTCTCTCTCTGTCGTATCTGGACCCGTGTGAAGCCGTCAGTGTCCACCTGCGGACCTGTTGGCGGAGCTACCTTGGCTCTGAAACATGTACAATCTGTTGCTTGATGCTCGAAGTCGTGGCAGCGCAGGCATTGCCCTGGTTGCCCGTTCACAATGACGTGCTGCCTAAAGGAGTGACCTCTTGCCTCAATCTCCAGGAACTTTGGTATACTCTTTGTGTCTTTCTCGGCCACTCGTACCTTTGGGACTCCTACGGCTATCACTGCATCCGCGAAGGAGGCAAGGAGAACTGTGCCGAAGAGCCATGCAAAGTCCTCCACTAACTAGTGGTACTCTACCGCAATTCCGGGGAAAAGTAAGGTGTCTGGGTGTCTAAGAAATCTATTGTGGAGTGCAAATGTCTCCACTGTGAAGCCGCTATACCAGGAAAGCATGTAGATGACCCCCTTCGGGAGGCATAGGGCGAGCTCTCCACTAACTCACAAGCTGCATCTGCAGAGGTGAGTCGAACCATGAAGATCGCTCGGCCCATGAGGACTGCCTCCACTATCTATGCTGTACCAATGTGCAGCGTGGAGTGGAGCCAATCCTGCAGCTGGGCCCTCGATGGGAAGTGCCCAACGATCTGACCAAAGATCGTTGTTTCTTTCAACTCTAGCTCTGTGGCACGGACGGCCAAGAGTTGTTCCTTAGAGAGGATGATGCACAAGGTGTTTGACTGGGGGGGCACTCGTAGAATGTGCCGGCGTTTGACCAGAGGGTCCATTGCACATCCCTGTTGGGAACCTACCTATCACGCTGCTGTGCTACTGGGGGGGGGGGGGGGGGGGGGGGAGTTGCTGTAGGGGGGATGGAGCAACTGGAGGTGGAGGGGAGAGTTGATGGCAAGGAGGGGGAGGCGAGGGGAATTATGTTGTTTTCAAAACGGTGGGGCACAGGCGATAGAGACAGTGCCACATGCAGAGGAGGGGGGGGGGGGGGGGTGTGGGCTGCAAGCGATGGAGAAAGTGCCACAAGTGGGGGCAATGGGGCGGGGGCCGAGGGCTGTATGTGGAGCACAGGCGGGCTGTAGTCGGGGGCAACAGCCTTGGGGGGGGGGGGGGGGGGGGGGGGGGCGTGTGTGGGGGGTGCAGGCGAAGGGGTAGACACTGGCGGGGCCACGGATGGGCCGCAGGCGACGGGAGAGGATAGTGGGGCAGGCATGGGAGTAAGTCGAGGGGCGACGTTCACGGGCACAGGCGGGGGGGGGGGGGGGGGTGGGGGAAGGGGGGCGACCAAAGGCAGGGCCACGGATGGCCACAGGCGATGGGCGAGGACAAGCAAGGTGGGCGTGAGGAGTTCGTCGAGGGCGAGAGAGCAGGCGCACATGATGGGCAGGGAGTTTTTTTTCAACTCAAGACTTGTCGTCGGGCATCCCTACGGATGGGTTTAGGTTCATTTTGATTAGTGAAGTACTTAAGTCATTATAGCACTCATATGAGCAAGATGTTACATATGGTTGAATATGCAAAGCAATTCCAATAGAGAATTCACTAGCAGAATTGAATTTTAGAGGGATTGTAGGGGTCTAGACAGGACTAAGAATAGGAGTGAGTATACATGATGGTTTGATGGCTCCAAACTGTCTCCCATTAGCATCAACACACTCATCTCTTTGAGAATACTGTTGCTCTGTAACATTTTTCAGAACTCCTGTATGTTAGCTGCCAGTTAAATAATTCTGTAATATCCGGATGCAGGCTCTACAGATGGGTTGCGCATGCAATACTTTTGTTGCTGTTATATCACATTGTAATTAGTAGTTGTAATGCTTGAAAGAACGACAGTATGCCTTACTTAGAGTAATTGTATCCTTGAAAAAGAGTCCTGGTAGTACCTGACCACATATTTTTCTCACGTGCAGACTTTTACACAGCATGGGATGTCATTTCTTACGTTTTTCCTAGTATTCCTGATGATCCTCTTCTTGCAGCCAGGTATGGCTGTTCTGAGTTCATTTTTTTGTTAGTGTAGCTGTTTCGAACTTCTGGTTGTAGATCCTTCTTTGTTTCAGGGGGAATGATACATCTATCATATTGGGGTTTGGGAATGCCTTTTTGATGAAGTGAGATGAATGGAGAAAAGTACTTCCATTTTTATAGAGAGAGATACATGAAAACAAGTGTGTCCATGTATGTCTCTTTGGACAATCTGAAGCTTTTAGTAATGTTGATAATAGTGATACCAATGCATTTAACTGATTTTGACATGAATTCTCAAATTTGTGTCGTTGAGCATGGTCAGATAGAAATCAGTTGAAATGGATCTATTAACCACATTGATCTTCAAGTCCAACTGCTGCAAAAGTATGAGATTTTCTGAATAAGTTATTAATGAATATTTGTGTAATGTGTAAATTCTAGTACAAAGACATGCATTGTCTGGTTATTTGGACTCTTTAACTTTATTTTATCTAGTGTGGTAATGAAATCGATTTATGGTGAAGTTTATGCCAGTTTCTACAAAATGGGGCTCTTGATGCTGCTGCATACCCTGATAATGCATACAAGATCCTTAGGCTTCTTTGGGAAGGGTCAACAATTAACAAAGATCCTGATAACAGTTGGTGGGTTGTCCGAGAAAATGCTCTAAGATCATTATCAAGTTATGAGGTCAGTATTCAAATTGAATAAACTCATCTGGTTGTTTTTTGTTATCTTTTGTGGCATTTTATTATGACTGGAAAATACTACTGATGATTGCCTTGAATAAAGTGATCTTAACAGATTTTTAAAAATAAAAATTTACAAAGGGGTAAGTGTAAATATCAACACTTGAGATAAGTCCGGATTATACCCATCTGGATCGTCTTTCCTAATCTATTTTTTGAAGCTCCTTCTCTGATGGGCCCAAAATTTCGAGCCTGGCTTAGGGATCGGGGTCAATGTACCACATGCTGTCTCCATGGGTCCCCACTCAGATTGTTTGTCTTGAGCAGTTAAGAGTCCTTTTGTGTGACATGGCACCTCCCAACTGGATTTTTCTTCAGTCCATGCTCTGTTTCTTTCTAAATTGAGAGTGATCAATATGGGAGACTGTTTTTCCCTTGTATCTTCATTGTTATTCTTAGTTGGGTTGGTAGTAGATTTTTAATCTTTGCTTATAGTTGAGGTGGATTTTTAGATTTGTTTCTTGGAAACCAAACATCATTTGTGTTCTCAGTGCATTACATACAAATGTTTTAACATCTTAGTACAATATGCTTGCTAGGGCTTCAATCTTGTCAAGAATGAGTTCAAACATTTTAAAGGATGGACTTGGAATTTTACACGTTTATAATCATGGAAGACAACCATGTGATATCCTCAATATAGATTGGTTGGCTATTGCAGGTTGGAAGTAAGCATCCATAGGGTTCATGAATCTGTCTTTAAATTTATATAGACTATGAGTTGTTTATGTCTAACAGAGCTACTCAAACTATGAAGATTGATGCTGTGTTCAGTAGAAAGTACTCCAGAAATAACCCTCCAAAGGGTCCATGAGCTAAAAAAGGTCCCTTTTCATCATTTTTAGCATGTGTAGTGTTGAGTTTTGGATATTTAATCTTCATGTCTTTAGCTATCACAGAACCTATTGTTGGGGACCTTTTCTAGATTCTTTAGGCCTAGAAAGGTGTTATACGCTTCATTGGCAACTTGTGCTAGAAGTTCCTTGGACTCACACAAGGAGAGAATTGGTTCTTGCTAGGTTAAATTTGTATAGGAATAGAAAGATCCATGATTCTGCAGACTTCCTGTCCTGTTCACTTAAGAAGCAATACAAGTTGAAGGAGCATGAGAGGTTCTTTAGTGAGAGAAGTATTGGCCTTCTTAGATTGGAGATTCATGATAGCCCTGTAGAAGAAGCCAACAATGAAAAGGTTTTCTGCTCAAATACTAGTTGACTTGCGTTCCAAAGAAGGAAGAGGGGGTGGTTGGCTGTTTCCCAAGGATATCTTCATGGGCCTAAGGAATTCCTACAATGCAGGTCCTCCAGATTGGTAAGTAAATAGTTGTGAGAGCATCTACTGCAAAATTCCAGGTTATGTCTCCTACTGAGTTTATAGGATTCATCCACTTGGAGATCAAAACATGAACAGCACTAGCAATGGCAGTTTTAGATAATTACATTTAAATGACATTTGTGATGGTCTCCTAACGTTATTAAGGATAGTTTTGGAATTGCAAAACTAGAAGGTGAGATGTACATAGGTTTTGAAATGTAATCAGATTCATTTCATGCATGTCACTGGTTACATGTAGTTGTTTGAAACAGAAGTAATGAAACACAAAGAAAGTCTGAGACTCAAAGAGGGAGAAAGAAGTGTTTCTTGCCAAATGGGAAAAAAGTATACAACACCATGTACATGGCCTTGTTTATATAGGTCGAGAAGCACACCAACTAGCTTGACCACTATTTAGTGCACCTAGAGTGTGTTACCATGATGTGAGACACTCAATTACTAAAAGGCACATTCACACATGTAAATGTGCTTACATATGAGGGAAAACGTTCCTAATGTTCTTCTTGGAGTCATGGGTGACCAAGCCCCTATGGGGAACATAACTGCATCCTGGCAATGTCTTACTTTTGCAAGGCAGTATTTAAGTGACTTGTAGGGACTGAACACAGCACAATATCTGATGGGCTTCTACAGCAATGCATGGCTGTGGTCTGTATCCTTTTTTTTCCCAAGAACAGAAAGTTCTACTAATAACACCTCAGAGAAAATCCCCCCGAGGTAAAAATACAAAGTGCAAGGCACTTTGTAAAGAGTGTCTAAGTACATCACAGATACAATGATTGTGTAAATAACCAATCTGGTGGGCTATAGTGCCAGACCATCTGAGGGGCCATGTGGAGAAAGGTGGTGGAGTCCCAGGTCCGCAGGAAGGCCTCTTGTCTCCTCCTCATCCTCTCAGAGCTGCTTAGCACCTGTGACCGATATGTTGGATATGTGGGGGAAGCTTCTATTTCAATGGTTGGGCATTAGAAAGAGTGGTATTGACTTGATAATGGAGATGTCTATTGAGGCAGTCGTGGCTAGTCTGCTGATCAGACTCATTATGCAAGATCTTGAGTTATGCAGCTGCAGCTAGCCAACAATACACATCCCCTATTCTTACTACTTACTTTTTTTTTTGCAAATAAAGCGTGGCTAATTATACTACTTCAGAAAAAAAACCCTGAATACGAAGAAGTGCTCATGCTCAACAGGCCAAGCTGGAGCTGGTGAAAGTCACAGATGCATCATATATACAAGCCTCTCACGGCGGTCTGGGGGGGATAGGGGCAAGAAGCCATGGAAGGGGGGTGTATCGCCATCTAGGGCTGCCTGCCTGCATCACAAAGAACACGTCCTGGCTGTCCCATGTGCGCATGAAATGACCTCGGAGCTCTTGACGAGCCCTGGACTCGCCCTGCACCTGATCCCATCGGCCTCGAAGGGAGTGGATGATGGAGGTCCAAAGCTCTGCTAAGGTCGCCTGTACTGAAAGTCTCTCTCCGCCGAAAGCCACCTGACACCGTGCCTTCCAAATATGCCAACCAGTAAGACTCCCTATGATTTCCCATACTTCAGAACGGTCTGGTATGGGCTCCAGTACCTGGCGGATGGGTAGAGCCTCTAAACCCACCACTGCGCACGACCCTGCCTCGATAATGAATATCGTATCCTGCATCCCGGCCTCATATAGAAGGTGACGACCTTGGTTGACCGCCTGCCAGCAGAAAGTACCCCAAGAGATACATCCAAGGCTGGGTGCTATGCGGTGAAGGATGCGGCATACTCCTCTCCACACGAGCTGTACTGCCTCACACGACCAAAGGCAATGCTTTGGGGTTTCCATAGACTGCTGTGTGCAGCACTTACAAACTCCCTCCTTCTGCATCTAGGCAAGCCATCTTCCCACCGCCAAGCCTCCATGTGCCACCAGCCCTAAAAAATATGATACCCTCCTCGGCCTCCAGCTGTCCCATAGGCGGTGCCAAAAGGTCCATCGGAACAGCTCCGTGATGCTGTGCTCTGTCCAGTGCCTGCTACGTGACGGCGCCCAATCCATATCCTCCTGCATCAATACATGTCTGCTAATCCTGGCGGTGTACTCCAGGAACCTCGGTGGCTTCTTGGCGACCGCAGTGGCCGGCCAAAGCCACTCTCCCGGATCCCACTCCAGCTCATCAAGTGGCCTTTCTTCCCAGATCCAGAGGCGCCACTCCCTGAGCTCCTACCAAAACACCAAAGGGTCCAGCCGCCATGTCTTCCCCTAAAGGCTAACCACCCGGATTCTCTTTCATGAAAGGACAGCTATCCCCTCGTCCTACTGCCCTCTGTCAAGAGCTAGAGGCCCCCCCTCCTGCACTGTGAAAAAGGTCCCACGTGGAGCGCCACCCACTCTTCCTACCACCTGTAGGGAGATGCCTGCTGGTGAAAACCTAGCGTCCCATACCTCCCCGGGCTCTATCGGCTCTCGGGTCGGGGGAGCAAGCCACTCCTGAGGTATCGCTGCGTCTATCTCCCTTCTCAGCTCCACTCCTCGCTGGCAGCCTGATACTTGCTGCAGCAGCTCCTTGTCCACCATCCTGTACACCTCCCACCATGTCCTGATGGTACGAGCCGGGCCAACCTCCCAACTAGCCCACTGGATATGGGGGCGCTCGCCAATTTGTGCCCCTTCCTGGTCCTTGACTTGGGGGTTCCAAATCACCGGCTAACTGTCTATCTCCTCCTGGCAGCCTGGGGGGCTATGGATTAAGGCCTTACAGAGGCCGTGCCACACGCGGAGCATGCTGCATAGAAAGGGTAATCTGGGGGGGGTGATCTGGGCTGACGTAAAGATCCATCTCAGGGACGGCCTCCACTCACCGCCAAGCCTCGGTCCACAGTCCTGAAGACCCTCCTGCAATAGGACCTTCTAGATCTGCCCTCCCGGTGTGAGGTTGCGGACAACTAGCTTGCCCAAGAGGGCCATACTCTGATACTCTGGGTCTATGATCCCAAGCCCTCCATCTGATCGATGTCGTATAATGGTCGCCCACGCCACCTTGGCCCTGGAATCCCTGGAGCCGTCTGACCCGGACCAAAAGGAAATTCCGCACTAGGCTGCGAAGCTGCATTACGCAGGAGGAGGAGAAGCACCAACACGAGGCGATGTACCAGGCCGTCGCTAGGAGGACTTGGTTAACTACCAGGGTTTGGCCAGCTAGTGAGAGGCAAGCCTTGCTCCAGTAGGTAAGCTTCCTTCGAATAGAATCGAGGACGGTAAGAAACTGTTTGGTGGGAGTGATGTCAAGTCCCACCTAGAACCCTAGGTACCTGACCATCTGTCCTCTGCTCACCCATTTAAATTTCAGGTGGACGCCCCACTCCGTGCTAGAGTCCGGGTCTATGAGGAAACCAACCGACTTTCGCCAGTTGATTTTTGCTCCCACTGCAGAACGAAACACCTCAAGAGCCAATCTCACTTTCTCCAACATCAACTCGTCGTCCTCTATGTAGAGCGTTGTATCATCTGCATACTCTGAGTCTAACAACTCGGTCTCCTCTCTTACTAGAAGTCGAAGGCCACATAAACCGCTCACACGTGACCTGAGGAAGTGAGACATCGCCTTTGCAAAGAGAAGAAACAGGTACGGGGCTAGGGGGCAGCCCTGTCGGATTGATCTCTCTAGCCGAAACTCCTCCCCTCGCCTCCCTCCTATGAGAACCTTGCTGGTGGCCGATCTGTAAAGTGCGGAGACCCCAAAAATCCAAGCCTGGGGGAAAACCAACCTCACCATGGTGCCCTCTTGGAAATCCCAGTCCACCCTGTCATAGGCTTTCTCAAAATCCAAGAGTAGTACGGCCAGTGTGTGCCCACTGTACTGGGCCCACTCTGTCACCTCAAGGAAGGTGAATTCATTGTCCAGGATGCTCCTATGCTGGACAAAGCCTGTATGTGTGTCATGGATGATGTCTGGAAGCAAGGGGCGTAGTCGCCTACCAATCATCTCTGTTAGTGCCTTATAGGCCACTGACAATAAGGTGATCGGTCTCCACTAGGAAAGCTCCAACCGGTCTCCCCCTTTGGGGAGAAGATTGGTAAGGCCTGCCGATAGACTCCCTGGCATCTGTCCTGAAGTGAAAATCTCCTAAAAGGCCATCAGTAGGGGGTCCTTCACCACTTCCCAAAAGGTAGTGAAGAAAGCCTTAGAGAGGCCATCCTCTCCCGGGCATTTCTGCCCGTCCTGTGTATGGAAAGCCTCCTCTAGTTCCTTCTCTGTGAAGGGGACTAGGAGGGAGCGTCCCATCTCCTCTGTGACGAGGGACAAGATGTTATCCTAGACCTTCTATCTAAATCGTTGTCCTCTAGCTGAGGTTATCTCCCACTGGAAGAGGCAACTATAGTAGTCCGTGGCAATCTCCATCACCTCGTCTGGGCTAGAACGGGTCCTCCCATACTGATCTCGAAGGCTGTGTATTTGCTCTTCTAAGGTGCGAGGCTGGTGCACATGAAAAAACTCCCTCTAGGCCAGCAATGGCTGCTCGCGCACGCACCTCTTATGCGTGGAGAGTGGGATCCCTTGGTGCCTCCTGCAATAATCTGTGCGTGGCTGCAAGGTCCTGCCGAAGTGTTCTCTCCTCCTCCCAGCTCTGCTGCTTGGCCTGTATGGTTGCCTCTTGGCAGATTCTGCTTGACTCAGCTAGGGCCTCTGCAACGTCCTCTGCGATCTGGTCCCTCCTACCCCACTCTCTAGTCCAAATCTGCTCTATCTATCTCGTCACCTCTTCCCTCCTATAGATCGAGCCAGGGATCCGACAAGGTCGTGTATCTAGGGCAAATGGTAGGGGATCTAGTGTTAAGAGAACCGGGCAACGATTGGACAACGTGGTGCTCGCCGACTGCCCTATCTGGCCTCCTCGAGAGCCTCCCCACTCTTCCACATAAAACCTGTCCAACCGCTCCAACAGGATTCCACCTAGCCACCTGTATCTCCAAGAGAAGTCCAGCGACCTCTCCCTCCTGTGGAAGGCAGGGTCTCTCCAGGCATTGCGTGCTCCTACTACCAGTAGAAACACCTCCCATGCCTCCTGCTCCTCCCTGGCCATACGCTGGTAGTTTCTCCCTCTGCCCTGCTGGTCCTCCAAAGCCTCCAGGTTGTTAAAGTCTCCTTCAACAATCCAGGAGTCCACCTCTGGGAGTCCTTCCGTGATCTCCACCCAGAACCTGCTGCGTGCCCTAACCTCCGTAGGGGCATAGATATTAAGGACTCCAAGGCACGAGTCCCCAATATCCAATCTAATCCATAGAACCCTCCCTACCACTATCGTCCCGTGGTCTCGAACACATTTAGTAAGACTCGGACCAATCGAGGTGTATACGCCTCCACTCCTACCGTGGGTACCTATGGTGTGCTCCCAGTAAGTGTGCGAGTTGCCTGGGAGTACCTTCCCTACCCGTTGGGCCTAGGTGGGGGTGAGCTTGTGCTCCTGTAGAAGATGTCGATCCGTTTGGAAAGGGTAGGTTGCAACTCCTGCCGAACAATCAATTTTGTGGAACCACATGCCCCACTGTAGTGGAGGCTATTCACATTCTAGGATGCAAGGTGTAAGCTCATGGGGAAACCTGTGACTGCCCGAACAGGCATCTGTTCAGTGTGGAGGCTGCTAATGACGAGAAGGAGCTATGAGGCATGCAGGTACGCTTTGCCACCGGTCTGGACGGCGAGCTCCATTCCCCCATGGTGGCCCTCGACCGGACCATAGGGGTGATAGAAGTTCCAGTTGGTAGTATCAATGCATCTATCAGCCTTGCTGAGAATCGAGACTCTGTGCATTGGTAGAAACGGGCCGCCTGTGCCAAGGGCCACTCGATCACATACCTCGGAGCTCTCCACTGTGGAGGGGCTCAAAAGATAATGCTCAGGTGAGGGACCTTGTCACCAGCCCACTAGTTAATGTCCATCATGCAACCAGGCTAGTGCTGTGCAAACAATGCTATTCCTTCTCCCATCCACTGGGAGGTGTGGTCCACCACTTGACTTTTCAACTCTTCCTCTATTTGTGTCGCTGTCCACTCCCCTGAGTGAGAGGATTGAAGAAAAAAGTGATGGTCCATCCAGTGGTGCTCCTGACTTACGAACCATGAAGATCCCCACTTCTAGAGGTAGTGGGAACTCTCCGCGCTCCGCAACTCTCAAGTAGGACCATGGGTCACCGCGGAAGAACTCGTGGCAACAGGTGTGCCTGTCTCGGGAAAGTGTGACGGGTGGCAGGGGTGGATGAGTTGGTGGTTGTATGGGAGGGGGAGGACTGCTGGTGCAAAGAGGATGTAGGCGAGTGTGGCTCATCACCTCCTATGGGAGAAGGGGGGTTGGGTCTGGGGGGGATCAGGGGGGTTGGGTCTGGGGGGGATCACCTGAAACAGGTGCGGATCAGGGAAGGTGCTCGGTACGGGGGGTGGTGGGGGGGAGGATGATCGAGGGATGGTGGGATGGATGGAAGTACATGGTGGGTGTTGGGGGGGGGGCGGACTTGGGGGCGGACTTGTGGTCCTGGAAGTGGGGGTTGTGGGCCAGGGTCAGTGGGGGGGGGGGGGGGGGGCATGGGATGTGGAGGGAGGTGGGTGTGGGGACTCAGGAGAGGTAGTTTGTGGCGTGGATAGTGGATGTGGGGGGTTGCGGTCCTGCTAGGCGGGGCGGGCAAGGGGGGCTGTGGAGTGCTCTACCGAGGGGGCGTCACACGCCCACCTGCTCCCTGCTGTCGAGGCTGGGTTTGAGACGCTGGTTGCGCCCTCCCTTGCTGTCTCTCTCTCTTTGTCGTCTCTGGACCCGTGTGAAGCCATCAGCATCCACTTGCGGGCCTGTCTGCGGAGCCACCTTGGCTCCGAAATGCGTGCAACCTGTTGCCTGATGCCCAAAGTTGTGGCAGCGCAGGCACTGCCCTGGCTGCCTTGTCACTATGACCTGTTGCCTAAAGGAGTGCCCGTCCGCCTCAATCTCTAGGAACTGAGGGATATTCTTGACCTCTTTCACTGCCACCCGTACCTTTGGGACTCCTGCAGTTGTCGCTGCATCCGCGAAGGACGCGGAAAGGATAGTGCCGAAAAGCCGTCAGGTTGGGGAAAAGAAGGGTGACCGGGTGCCGAAGAAACCTATTGTGGAGTGCAAACACCTCCACAGTAAAGCCCTTGTACTAGGGGACCATGTGTATGACCCCCTTCGCGGATGCATATGGTGAACTGGTGAGTAACTCGCGAGCTGCGTCCGCCGAGCTGAGCCAGACCATGAAGATCCCTTGGCCCAATAGGACCACCTCCTCCATCTGCGCTGTGCCAATGCGCAGCGTGGAGTGCAGCCAGTCCCGAAGCTGAGCCTTGGCTGGGGAATGTACTACTACCTGACCATAAATCATTGTTTCCATTAGCTCCAGCTCCTTAGCTTGGACGGCTAGGAGCTGTTCCTCAGAGAGGACTACGTGCAAGGTGTTTGACTGGGGGGCACTCACTGAGTGCGCCGGCGTTTGACCAGAGGTTTCCATTGCGGATCCCTTCTGAGAGAACTGTCGGGGGATGATGTCGGGGGGGGGGGGGGGGGGGGGGGGGTGGGGGGACAGAGGTGGGTGCGGATCAGGGGGTATAAGCCACAAGCAGGGGGGCAGGCGGGATGATGGCCAGGGGGCGAGGCGACGGACAGGGCGGGGACAGGGCGACAAGGCGGAGCGAGGCGACGAATAGGGCGGGGACGGGGTGATGGGCTACAAGTGGGGACCCAAGCGGGGGCCGCAGGCAGAGAACAGGGGGGCACCAGCGAAGGTGACGGCAGGGCGAGCGCGGACGTGAGGGAGTAGTCGGGGGGTGGGGGTAGCAGGTGATGCGACGGCAGGAGGGTGTTCTTACAAAAAAAAAGCATCTCTTCTCATTGACAGTCCAATGACTCCCTTTAAACTTTATAGGCAGCTATAAGTTTGTGGATGTGAAACTTGGTTGGATAGTGTTATTTAAAATTTTGTTTGCTCCTTTTGTGGGACTATCTTGACATTATACTGCATGATCTTGGTTGAGAATTCTTTAGGCTTATTGTAGACACATGAAACATGACATGAGTAAAGGCCATCCATACGTTTCAGAAAGCTACATGAAAAGAAGATCTGAAATGGCCATCCTACAAGAGCAAATGTTAACATGACAGATTGTAGGACAAAGTTTCTTATTAGGAGTAGCCTTATAGTACATGCCTAGAAATAAATATTTGT
Source organism: Lygodium microphyllum (assembly GCF_053477565.2). Taxonomy (NCBI): domain Eukaryota; kingdom Viridiplantae; phylum Streptophyta; class Polypodiopsida; order Schizaeales; family Lygodiaceae; genus Lygodium; species Lygodium microphyllum. Next base: position 102,463,801 of record NC_141150.1, on the reverse strand, counting down.
AGTACAACAATCTGTCATCAAATGCATCAGAAATTGTGCACTCCCCTGCTTGACTTCTTTAAGGTCCAAATCTTATTGCATTCCGTTGGTAGCCTGGCAGAGGAATCAAGACTTAATAGAAATTCGTTGCAGGAATTTGTAACATGCAATATGGGCCATACAGCACTTAATCTTCTTATGCTTGTGTGACATCATGCACCTCTAATAGTCTATTATGCATTGTCAAATTTCATCAACTTAGAACATTGAAAAAAGTAACTGAAATATCATTTTCACAGTAAGGATAAGGAGCAAGCTTTCTTAGCTATCGAGGCACAGGGGCACTACTTCAATTAGTGATGTCCTTTCTCTTTGAATCTGTTGAATGTGGAGAATGATCTACCTGAATGAGGAATCACAGAATCTCTTCCAATCCTTTTGAGTCACCTAAAGTTATCTATGATACATTGTTCTAAGAATCTCTGAGTAAGACCAGGAAACATGTTTTGGACCTTGCAACTTGAAAAGACACCAAATGTTTGCAAACAGCCTGCGTAAAACATAATGAGACTGTACTAAGCCAAGCAAACGAAGTGTATTGAAAATTAGTCTCAGTGCTTGAGCCACTAATCTTCCACTTGTACAAGCTCCTCCTATACACACACTGTTTTGGCTTCTAAGTAAGCATTCAAGTGGAGATGACGTCTAAGGTCTGTTTTTTAATTTTAACGTGGCCCATTGTTTCATAATGTTGAGGATAGCTTGCTGCCAGAACTCTTCTAGAGAAAAAAGTAATGTGTTTTGGTACATTACCTTCTATTTTCAATATGCTTATTAGTACAGAGAGTAACAATAGGGTGTTTTACTCATTCAGGTGGATTTTTTAACGTTAAGTCTGGGAGATGACAAACAGAAACATATTCAAATTCTTCTCTCTGAAAGATCGCCACAGGCACTCATGGCTTGTGAAGAACTAGTGGTTAGGTTTCTCCTTCATGAGCATAAGTGAGCAATTTTAATTATTGGATGTTGAAGAGGCTTGTCTTCCTTGACCTTGAAATACAACATTAAGACAACCAAACCATGTCCAGGTTTAAGAAGAGAGGTCAAGACGATACTAGGATTGTCAGTACCAAACTGGAAAAGTTGCTGTTGGCTATGCCTCGTGTGCTAATGACATCTGGTATGTCCTCAAACAGAAAATCTCAAAAAGCATCAGGCATGGCATATGATTGTTTACATAATTCTTTGTGATCATGTTTGCTCTACAACTTAGAACAGGTCCAGTAAAGTGATTGACTTCAATCTTTAGTCTGGAGAGCTTTGCCTTTGGATTCTACATAGAACACTAGCTGCCTAAAGTATTGTGGAGAATCGCACTTTATATGATTAATTGCGGACTAATGGTAAGACGATTTGCAGTCCCAAAGAGGAATTTCGCAACAGAATGCTCGTTTTCATATCTGTTATTAAACCCCTCTCCTCCACCAGCTATTCATAGCACCAAGACAGCTGGAAAGCTTCAGGTGAACAATGAATTAAAGGTCAGTTCAAATAGGAAACCCTGGCTGTGTTTGTTCACGTAGTTGTACTCTTTACTAATGCACCTGTAATGATGGTTTTTAACAACAGATTCTGCATCAATGGGTTGCTGGTCGGGAAAGCCTGTTTTGTGAGATCGCCAATAATATAAATTTACAAGGGAACTTGATTATGGCTTTACTGTGCCTGCAGTCCTGGTATGTTTTTATAAAGGAATGGCTGATGGCCAAAGTTACACTCTGCAAACTTTTGGATACGTCTGTCAGTGTAGCTGCACAAGAAATAATGCAGGTAGGGATTATACCCATGGAAGCCCTAAATAAAAAAACTTAGCATTGCTTGAACAAGATTCAACAAGTCAAGATTCCAGAATAGATGTTTGGTTTAAGCAGGCCATCTACACCATGTGACTGTTTACTGGTTGTGTTAGGCTTTCAAATAGTTGTATTGTGATTGAGGTTGTTATCATCTTGGTCTTGTGATACTGCTGTGAGATTTGTACTGCGGTATCTCTTACACTCTTCTGCATACAAAATTTTCTGTCAATTGCAAAAACCTTTGTTGTTCTATGGCTTCTGATGAATTCTATGGTTTGGAATTTCCAAATGAATCTACCTTTTCTTCAAGTATTTGCGGATGACTCCTTTTTCCCTAGGAATGAAGAAAAAGGCCACTCTTGTGTAGTGATAGCACTAGAATCTGTTGTGCTGGCTTCAGGCTTGCATGCCAATATCAACAAATCCAAACTCCAATGTTTGAATGTCAAGGAATGAAATCATATGTTATGGCCATGTTTGATTTTAGATTCAAATGTTATGTGTAGACATTTTGGTTGGAATGGAATGTCGTTCTTAAGCAAATGACAGGTTGGGCTTTAGAAATATTGAGGATCAAATGTGACTATTGGAAATTGTTCACATGGCCATTGCATGTTGGACTGAGAATTGTGCCAACTATCATGATGGTGTACATACAAATTCTTTTAGTATTGATCATCTGACTATGGCTGGCATTGATGCTTTTTCCGTCAATGGCTTTGTGGAAGGCATACTTTTAGGAATATTCCAAATTTCCTCCCCAATTCACATGTGGGACAAAAACAAAGAGATGTGAAAAAAGGAGACAAATGTTGCTCTCCCAAACATATGTTGAGTGAATGTGTCAACATTTATTATTCTCTCTTGGTCTGTAAATGTAAATTGTTTCCAAAAAGTTTTGGATGGACAGAAAACTTGGACTAAAATGTTGGCTACTCTCTGCACAAGTCCTCACATGAATACCATTTGGAGACTGGAGCTGAAAATAATATTTTGGAACATCTTCAGGGTTCCATAGATGCATGTGCTTTTGCCACAAATTTGTTATGAGTTCTAAAGAGACACTTTGTAAGATCAATACATATGTAGGAATGATATGGAGGGAAATTCACTCTAAACGGGGAGTTTGCATTAGAGTAGAGCATTTGATCCTCCTCTGGCCATTGCTTGGCAAAGGCTCATTTTTGATAATCAAAGGAATTTGTGGGGTGAATGATGTTCTTGCATTTCAAGATACAGTGATGACTTTCCCTCTGGCTGAGAGAATATATGCTTTGGGCAATAATTTTAGGCTCTTTGTGGGGGTTGATTTAGAACGTGACTTTTTCTCTATTGCAGCTAGTGTGTTGGATAGCCGATCTTGGTAATTCACTTTGTCATTGACCAGACTCTTCTCAAGCAGCAAGGGTTGAAAAAATCTGAACTAAATAAAGTGCCACTTAAAAAGGCCTTTTTCATGGAGACGTATGCTTGAAAGTATTCCATTAGGCTCTATGCTTGCTAAGAGAAGGATTGCTCTTGCTACCTATGATAGTGAATGAGACCGCTCCTTACGTGCTTTAGAGTTTTCATGTGTACTGGTCTTTTCATTTTGCAGTATTGCTTGGGCAAAAGCAACTTTGGACTATAACATTGACACATTTATGTACAGGGACTCAAGTACACACTGCTGCTTTTGGTTAATAGTCAGTAAAATATTCAATACTACTTGGTAGACTGCAAGGAACCATTGAGGGATGCCTGCATGCTACAAGAATCATTCAAGTTTTTTTTTGCAAATAAAGTGTGGCTAATTATATTACTTCAGAGAAAACCTTGAGTACAAGGAAGTGCTCATGCTCAATAGACTAGCTGGAGCTGATCAGAGTCATAGATATATCAAGTATACAAGCCTCTCAGGGCGGTCTAGGGGGGATGGGGGCAAGAAGCCATGGAGGGGGGGTGTATCGCCATCAAGGGCTGCTTGCCTGCATCACGAAAAACAGGTCTTGGCCACCCCAAGTGCGCATGAAATGAGATCGGAGCTCCTGTCGATCTCGAGACTCGCCGTTGCCCTGCACTTGGTCCCACCGACTGCGGAGGGAGTAGACATGGTTGCCACGTCCAATGATGTCCGATTAGTACAGGCCGATGCTAGTACGGTACTAATCGGACTAATAAATCTTGGACCTATGTCCGATGAAAAAAAAATACATATAATTTTAAGTCTATGCTTAATGTTTGGACTTACAAGTTAAAACATAAACTTAGAGATTCAAGTCAAAAGTGCAAAAGAGAGTTGAAACAAGACTCGAGAGTGTACTATGTAGCATGAATAATGAAACCAACAACTTTACTATGAGCCAGATGTGCAATCTCATACAAAAATTGTACAAAAATGGATTGAGACAAAAGCCATCATCCATGGCTCAATCCACATGAAGATACATCATTACTCTAGGTGCTCATATCACTCTCAGCATCGAAGGTGGATTTGTCACTGCTTGAGGAGCTATCACCCTCCTCAATAAATTTACCCTCACTAATGACATTTCCCTCGTCATCATACTTGGGCTCTCTAAGCTCTAGGTGAGAGGCAGTGATAGGTATGTCCTCCTAGGCCGAACTAGGAGTACTTCTCGAACCACTCCCACGTCCCTTGTAGCATCTAAGGGCCCCACAAGCATCACGGGCAGGCAATGTGGATGCCGAAGTGCAAGTTCCATTGCTACCGGCGCGAGGGCGAATAACAACACGGGCATGCCGTGCACAGGTGCGAGGGACCTACCGGTCTATCTCCTCGAGCTCCAAGCTTCCTAAAGATTTACTCCTCCAAGTCTCTCTCGCGAGTCACACTTTTAAGTGTACTAGCGGAGAGCTTGAGTGAATCCACATTTATCTATATATTTAAAGAATGAAGAACTTAGATTAAATAAATGAAACTTTTTTAAATATATTTTGTAATCTATGAATAAAGTTATGAACTAAAATGTATAAAAATTAGGTATACGATACTTGTCTTGCCATAGATATCTCATGCAGATTGCATAGCATGCGTAAATTGGAGCGACAATAAATTAGTCGCTCCAATTGTCGTGTGCTAACCTTGTTACGAATTTTGGTGTGCACGAGGGAAGTGGCGGACCAATTCCTCTCACATGGACCCGATGAACAATCCTAAACCATGTGAAGAAAAAGTAAGTTTAAAGTAAGTTTAACTAAAATTAAATGAAAAAAGAGAAGAGATTTTCAAACCTGTGCAAGAATGTGCAAGGCCACTCTTTGGAGGTGAGGCAATTGATAGCCAAATGACTCCCACCAAAAAAGAGGCTTCACCAACGATTCACGCTTCCAACAAATGGTAGATGTGAAAGCGGTGCCCCTTTGATCACTATAATTAATGAGCTCTTGGAGGAAGGCACCATGGTGCTCTTCCACCGAAGCCTTTGGAAGAAAGGCATCACGATCGGCAAGGACATTGGCATCCATGAAGAGAGAGGGTTTTTTGAAGGCAGGATGCAAAAGTGCCGCAAACACATGTATGGGTCGCTTCATCCACTCCCATCTTTTCTTTATCAAAAAGAGAATGTAATCTCTTTCAGGGATGGTATCCAAGATATCACTACAGTAGGTGTAAGATGATAGAGATTTAGAGGGAGATTTAGAGGTGAAATTTGAAAAGAAAGTGTGAGACAATATGAAATATAGATTCTAACAATACCATGAAGAAGAGGCCTCCCCATCTAAGATGGTCGATGATTGTATCTCCTCCATCGCATCCACCATAAGATGATAGAGGAGGCTAATAGTAGCCCCGTCCATGTCCGTCATGCGAAGCACCTTGTAGATGGGAGTGATGGCAATGATAATGCCCCTCATATCCATCTAAAATTCCTCCTTTAAGCAAATCCTTTGAACGGCCTTTGTTTCCACTTGGCTTGATATGGAATCCCCTTCAAGCCATTCCTTAAACTCATCTGACACAACCATTTTTTGTAGCTTGTTGCGAATGTCATAGAGACGCTCGAGGAGAAGCCACATGGCCGCAAACCGAGTCTTCGAGGGCTTCTTCAACTCCAAGTCCAAGTATGAGCGATATATCGCAAGAACTTGGACCTTGGAGTTGACAAAGCCAACGATTGTGCAACCATCGTTGACAATCCTCGCCACCCACTCCAACTTGCCTATATCTTCCAAAAGAAGATCTAGACAATGTGTAGCGCATGGTGTCCATACTATGGACGGAAACTCGGCCTCAAGTTTCCGCTCCATAGATGCACAATTCGAGGCATTGTCGGTCACAACTTACACCACATTTTGCGGTCCAACCTACAAGATTATACACAATGAAATTAGAATAAATTTGGGAGGTTAAAAGAAGAGATTACAAAATAATGGATTTAGAAGCATTACCTCAATGATGGCTTGCCGTATGTGCCGATACATAAACGAGCCCGTGGTTCTGCTTTCCCTTGTGCCCTCATCCACCCCTCGTAGGAAGTATGTGCCAGGTGGGCAAGAGACAAGGATATTGATGATCCCCCTTTTTTTTTAATCACTCCATCCATCGGATAGGATAGAGCATCCGTACTTCGCTCAACTGGCACGCACGGGCTCAAGGGACTTATCAATCTTCTTTCTCTCTCCTCATCGAGTTTCTTAGTACGCATGTCATTGTATGTGACACCGTACCATCCCTCGTATGGACCAACAACAGCAATGGCTTTCACCATCCGCTTCCATCGATCCACTTTGAGAATATGGAAAGAGAGATTGCACTTAATTATGGTGCGTGCAATCTCTATTTCCATTTGCCTTTTCCTCTCCTTGAGAAAGGAGAGAGGACCGGAAACTTGCCCCATTGCTTGGGCAAGAGTAGCTTGTCTCTTGGGCATAGGTGCACCACTTGAATGCCTTTTTCTAGATGGAATAGAAGAGGCCACTCCAACGGAGGAAACTGAGACAATTGGAGAGGGATCGTTTTCCGCATCCGAGACCTCATGATCGGGAGAGATCACCTCCTCACTTGCCCTTGAAAGGCCTTTGCGTCACTTCAATGGCAAGCATTTCCGACAACAATCTTCATAGACATCGTCAGGAATACCAGGGCATGGTGTGGCTTCCCCTCCTAATTTGCAAAGGTGGATGAGAAGGCGAGTGGCAGATGAGGTTTGGAGCTTTGGGCAATACTTGCATTGCTACTTGCAAGTGTTGAATTTCTCCTTCACTCGTTCTAAGTAGGCACAATGCAAGCGAAAAGCCTCATGGAGAGGGGGTGCCATTGATGATGTATAGAGAGAGCCTAGAGGGTCATGGGTGGAGGGTGAGATGATTGAAGAAGGGAGTGGAAAGAGTAGAGAGCTTGAAGTAGTAGAGAGCTTGAGGGAGTAGAGAGAGGCTATAGCTTGATGGAGGAGGAGGTTTGAAGGGTTGAGAGGTTAAGGGAGGACTCGAGGAGAGCTTGAGAGAGTAGGAAGGATGGAGAGCTTAAAAGGAGTAGGAGGGGTGGAGAACTTAAAAGGATGAATGAGATGGTGGGGGAGGGGAGATTTTATAGAAAGGAAGAGTGCTTTGGGGTTTAGGGTTGGCCCTTGTGGGGGGGGGGGGGGGGGAGAGAGAGAGAGAGAGAGAGAGAGAGAGAGAGAGAGAAAGAAAGTTATATTAACGTCTACAACAGGCCAAGTTGGCCTATGAGACCAAAATGTTGCATACAAATGTCTGGGAGATTTCAAAAGTCCCAGTGAAGCTAACATTTATGCTATGTTGAACTAAATTGAGTAGGTACAAAATGATATCTGGACTAGATACAATCTAGAGGTACTCCCAGTGTGGTGTGGAACTGCTCTTGGGGTGTTCATCCTAAGATGTCCCGCATGGGTCGGTCTAGCATGGAGAGGCTAAAGCGGCGGGGCAGGGCCCTCCGATGGCGGCGTAGTATCCCTTGTATCTTTGACCAGTGTCTTCTGCGGGGACGGGGGCCAGCGGGGCGTGGGCGTGGGCGTCGGGCTTTACCTCTCGCTGTGGCTATTTCTAAGGTGGCCCCTAGGGGCCGGGAGGCCGGTTGGGCTGGTGGGGGCTCGGTGGTGGGGAGGGTAGCTGGTATTTGGTAGAAGTCGTTGAGTGTGCGTTGGTTGGTGAGAGAGAGAGAGAGAGAGAGAGAGATTTCAAAAATTTGAATGGTGGCCCATCATCCATGGGAGAGGTTAGTTTAAATCTTTAATCTTTAATATTTTCTCTTGTCTTCGTGAGAAAGAAAGAAAAGATAGAGAGAAAGAAAAGAAAGGAAAGAAAGGAAAGAAAGAAAGAAAAGAATAGAGAGAAAGAAAAAAAGAATAGAAAAGATTCAAGAAAGAAAATAAGAAAAAGAAAGGTATGAAAGAAAAGAAAAAAAGAAACGTAAGAAAGAAAGGTATTGAAAGTCTCTCCCCCGCAAAAAATCTCCTGACACTGCGCCTTCCAGATATGCCATCCAGTAAGACTCCCAATGATCTCCCATACCTCAGAGCGGTCTGTTGTGGGCTCCAGTACTTGGCGGATGGGTAGAGCCTCCAAACCGACACCTGCGCACGACCTTGCCTCAATAATGAATATCATGTCCTGCATCCCAACCTCATACAGAAGGTGATGGCCTTGGCTGACTGCCAGCCAGTAGAAAGCTCCCCATGAGATATATCCAAGGCTGGGTGCTACACGAACTACGTCGCCTCACACGACCAAAGGCAGTGTTTTGGGGACTCCATAGGTTGCTATGTGCAGCGTTTACAACCTCCCTCCTCTTGCATCTGGGCTAACCAACTCCCCACCGCCAGGCCTCCATGTGCCACCAGCCATAGGAAATACAATACCCTCCTTGGCTTTCAGCTATCCCATAGGCGGCACCAAAAGGTCCGTTAGAAAGCCTCCGTGATGTTGTGCTCCGCCCAGTGCTTGTTGCGCAAGGGCGCCCAATCCATGTCCTCCTACATCAGTATATGTCTGCCAATCCTGGCTGTGTACTCTAGGAACCTCGGTGGCTTCTTGGCGACTGCAGTGGCCGGCCATAGCCATTCTCTCGGATCCCACTCCAGCTCATCAAGTGGCCTACCCTCCCAAATCTAGAGGTGCCACTCCCTGAGCTCCTCCCAAAAGACATAAGGGTCCATCCATCATGTCTTCCTCTGAAGGCCAACCACCCGAATCCTCCTCCATGGAAGGACAACTATCCCCTCATCTTGTTGCCCTCTGTCAAGGGCCAAACATCCCCCCTCCTGTATGGTGAAGAAAGTCCTATGTGGAGCGCCTCCCACTCCACCTGCCACCTATAGGGGGATACTTGCTAGTGAAAACCTGGCAGCCCATACCTCCTCGGGCTCTACCAGCTCTCCTCTCAGGGGGGGCAAGCCACTCCTGAGGTATAGATGTGTCTTATCTCCCTTCTTCTCAACTCCACTCCTCTCTGGCAACCTGATACCCATTGCAACACCCCCTCGTCCATCATCCTATACACCTCCTGCCATGTCCTAATGGTACGAGCTGGGCCGGCCTCCCATCCACGGCCTCCCACCCAGCCCACTGGATGTGGGGGCGCTCACCAATCTATACCCCCTTCTGATCTTTGACCTAGGGGTTCCAAATCACCGATTGGCAGTCTATCTCCTCTTGCCCCCCCCAGGCCTTACGGAGGCCTTGCCACACATGAAGCAAACTGTGTAGGAATGGGGGTCTGGGGGGGTGATCTGGATTGTCGTGAAGATCCATCTCAGGGATAGCCTCCAATCACCGCCAAGCCTCGGTCTACACTCCTGGAGACCCTCCTGCAATAGGACCTTTAGGTCTGCTCTCGTGGTGTGAGGCCACGAACTACTAGCTTGCCCAAGAGGGCAATACTCTAATACTCTGGATCTATGATCCCCAGCCCTCCCTCTGATCGATGCCGGATGATGGTCGCCCATGTCACCTTGGCTCGGAAATCCCTAGAACCGTCTGACCCAGCCTAGAGGAAGTTCCGCACTAGGTGGCGAAGTTGTACTACACAGGTTGAGGCAAAGCACCAATACGAGGCAATGTACCAAGCCGTCACTAGAAGGACGTGGTTAACCACCAGGGCTCAACCTGCTAGGGAAAGGCGAGCGATACTCCAGTTGGTTAGCTTCCTCTGAATAGAGTCAAGGATTGGAAGAAACTGCTCGGCGGGAGTGATGTCAAGTCCCACTTGGAACCCTAGGTAACGGACGGTCTGCCCTTTGCACACCCATCTAAATCCCAAGTGAACGCTCCACTCCATGCTAGAGTCCAGGTCTGTAAGGAAACCAGCAGACTTTCGCGAGTTGATTTTCGCTCCTGCTGGAGTACAGAACACCTCGAGAGCCAGTCTCACTCTCTCCAACATCAACTCATCGTCCTCTACATAGAGTGCTGTATCATCTGCATACTCTAAGTCTAACAACTCGGTCTCCTCTCTCCCTGGAAGTCGGAGGCCGTGTAACCCGCTCACATGTGATGTGAGAAAGTGAGGCATCCCCTTTGCAAAGAGTAGGAATAGGTATAGGGCTAGGGGGCAGCCCTGCCGGACCGATCTCTCCAGTCAAAACTCCTCTCCTCGCTCGCCACCTATGAGAACCCTGCTGATGGCCGATGTGTAAAGTGCTGAGACCTCACGGATCCATGCCTGGGGAAAGCCCAACCTCACCATAGTCCCCTCTAAGAAGTCCGTCCACCCTGTCATAGGCTTTTTCGAAATCGAGTAGTAGTACAGCCAGCCCCTGACCACTGTGTTGGGCCCACTCTGTCGCCTCAAAGAAAGTGAAGACATTGTCAAGGATGCTCCTATCCTGGACAAAGCCTGTTTGTGTGTCATGAATGATGTTTGGAAGCACAGGGCGGAGTCGCCTACCAATCATCTTTGCCAGTGCCTTATAGGCCACTAACAACAAGGTGATCGGTCTCCACTGGGATAGCACCAACCGGTCTTCCCCTTTGGGGAGAAGATTGATAAGACCTGCCAAAAGACTCCCTGGCATTTTCTAGAAGTGAAAATATCCTGGAAGGCTAGCAATAAGGGGTCCTTCACCACCTCCCAGTAGATAGTGAAAAAGGCCTTAGAGAGGCCATCCTCTCTCGGGCATTTCTGTTCGTCCTGTGTATGGAAAGTCTCCTCTAGTTTCTTCTTTGCGAAGGGGGCTAGGAGGGAGTGTCCCATCTCCTCTGTGACGAGGGACGGGATGTGATCCCAGACTTGTTGTCTACATCGCTGTCCTCTAGCTGAAACTGTCTCCTCCTGGAAAAGGCGCCTGTAGTAGTCGGTGGCAATCTCCATCACCTCGTTTGGGCTAGAACGAGTCCTCCCATACTGATCCCAAAGACTGCGTATCTGCTCTCCTAAAGTGCAGGGTTGATGCACCTAGAAAAATTCCCTGCACATCGTGTCTCCTTTCCGCACCCAGAAGGTTGTTGGGGTACGGAATGAGAACTCCGAGTGCCTGTCCTCTAGGCCAGCAATGGCTACTCATATGCACATCTCCTGTGCGTGGAGGATGGGATCCCCTGGTGCCTCCTGTAGTAATCTCTGTTGGCTGCTAGGTCCCATCAAAGTGCTCTCTCCTCCTCCCAGCTCTGCTGCCTAGCTTGTAAGGCTGCCTCCTGGCAGATGCTGCTTGACTCGGCTAGGACCTTTGCAACTTCCTCCGCGATCTTGTACCTCATGCTCCACTCCCTAATCCAAATCTGCTCAATCTGTCTCTTCACCTCCTCCCTCCTATAGACCGAGTCAGGGATCCAACATGATCGTGTGCCTAGGGCAAATGGTGGGGGGTCAAGTGTCAAGAGAACCAAGCAGCGATCGAACAAAGTGGTGCCTGCCAACTGCCCTACCTGGCCTCCGTGAGAGCATCCCCACTCTCCCACATAGAACCTATTCAGCCGCTCCCGCAGGACTCTGCCTAGCCACCTGTATCCCCAAGAGAAGTCCAGCGATCTCTCCCTCCTGTGGAAAGCTGGGTCTCTCCAAGCATCGTGTGCTCCTACTGCCAGTAGGAAAACCTCCCATGCCTCCTGCTCCTCTTCGGCCATGCCCTGGTAGTTTCTGCCTCTGCCCTGCTGGTCCTTTAAGGCCTCCAGGTTGTTGAAGTCTCCTCCAACGATCTAGGAGTCCACCTGTGGGAGTCCTACTGCGATCTCCATCCAGAACCTGCTGCGTGTCCTAACCTCAGTAGGGGCATAGACATTGAGGACTCCAAGGCACGAGTCCTCAATATCCAATCTAATCCATAGAACCCTCCCAGCCACGATCGTCCTGTGGTCTCATACACAGGCGGTGAGGCTCAGACCAATAGAGGTGCATACGCCTCCACTCAAAGCCGTGGGCACCGATGGCGTGCTCCCAATAAGTGTGTGAACTGCTCGGGAGTACCTTCCCTACCCGCTGGGTGTGGGTGGGAGTGAGCTTGTGCTCCTGTATAAGTAAGATGTCGATCCGTTCGGCAAGGGCAGGCTGCAGCTCCTACTGAACAATCAACTTTCTGAAACCACGTGCTCCACTATAGTGGAGGCTGTTCACATTCCAAGATGCAAGATGTAAACTCATGGGGATACCTATGACTGAGCGAACACACATCTGTTCAGTGTGGAAGCTGCTGACAAGGAAGAGGAGCTATGAGGCATGCGGATACACTTCACTGCCGGCCTGGACGGTGAGCTCCATTCCCCCATGGTAGCCCTCGGGCGGACCATGGGGGTGATGGATGTGCCTGGTGGTACCACCAGGGGATATATCAGCCAAGTTGAGAGGCGAGACTCTGTGCACTGGTAGAAACGGGCTGCCTCTGCCAAGGGCCACTCGATCACATCCATCGGGGCTCTCCACTGTGGAGGGGCTCGAAAGACTGTCGGTGAGTGGAGAATCTCGGTGCATGGGGGCCCTCACCTCCTGTGGGGAGCGGGGGGTGGGTTGGGGGGGGGGGAGGGGGGGGATGGTGGAGAGGGGAAGGATCGAGGGGTGGTGGGATGGTCGGAGGCACACCGCGAGTGTGGGGGAGGGTCGGTAGCTCTGGAGGGTGGGAGCTGTGGACTAGGGTCGGGGGGGAGTCGTGGGGAGGGGCTGATGTCCCATGGACTTGTAGGCAAGACCCATAGGGCAACTCTATGACATTGGAAAGCATTTAGTCAAGTCTCTAGCTGGAACGGCATGGCAATAAGACCATCAATGAAGTGGTCAAATTGATGAGCATGATCTTGCATTCGGAGGCATGTAGAATTTTTGGCTTGGGATGCATGCTGCAGATGATAGGACCATAGTCACAAATAATAACAATTATCCTCTGCAACACATCTTATTGAAGGGGCTCGTGAAAGCCTGTTGGCATCACCTTCATGCCAATAAATTACAGCATTTGACTAAGTCTACAACTTGGTTGGCAGGTAACCTTTGAAGAATATCTGTCGTTTCCTTTGGAGCTCTCTTGATTCATGGCTCTATTTACTATCAGTATCTCACAATGATGCCAAATGGAAGGTCTGCAAAGTGGGAGGACAAGGATTCAGTATCTCACAATGGTGCCAAAGGGAATCTGTGCAAAGTGGCAGGACAAAGTATAAGCTGAACCAAACCAAACAATGAACAAGAAAGATAAGAGTAAGACTTGTCACTCAATATGAATCCACTTCTAATCTATTGTACTCCTTTTGTCACAAGGAAGCCTCCAAAGCCTCTTCTGAGCTAACCCTTTTTGCTTGGTTTTGAGGGACACTGAAGGTAGTGTGAAGAAAATACCCGAACACAGAAATAAAGCGCAGACTGATAGAAGAACACAATTAGGGTTAGGGTAACTCAGAGACAATGAACATAGAGAATGAATGAAATGATATGATTATTGAATATGCAATGCTCATGCAGTAAACACACTATGCAGTGAATGAATATTGGACCTTAAACTCTTGTATCTCAAGGATCAGGGCAGGGGTAATGAGCCGGAGAGTGTATCTAAATATTGAACCTCCGAATGTCGAACACCAGCAAACGCAGCCAAGGAAGGTTGGATCTGATGCAAACGGGAGTGTTGGAGAGAGAAAGACTAAAAACGCAGGTGAGGAGAGAGAAAGACTAAAATTGCAGGTGAGAGGAGAGAAAACAGCAGTGATAGGCTGAGGAGATGATGGTGATAGCTGGAGAGAGAAAATCTGCAGGGTGGCAGCTGGGGCCTGCAGACGCAGCAGTATGCTGACATGGTAGGTTGTACAACAGCTGCACAATAGATAGCAGTGTTCGTTTGGCTTGAAACAATAGCAAACTGATGACAGAGGGCTGGAAATAGGCACCGGATGAGTGAAGACTGTAATGGACAGCTTGGACAGTGATATCCTCCACGAACATGGTGTCGGCAGTAAGCTGAAAACACCTAGAACTTGCAAAAATGAGATTAGGGCTGAATGGAGTGAAGCATACCTATTTATAAAAAGTTTGGGCCCTCCCAAGTGGGTTTGTCCTTATGGGATACAGACACTCTCTAGGAACGCATTTCTTTTTAAATAAACAAGGTTTCTTTCTTAATTAAGCATGTTTTGAGGCTATTTAAGTGAAGCTAATGTATTTTTAGCTCAACACCCCCTCTCAGGCCCAACGATGGCGCCACGAGAAGTAGGCCAGCCAAGTCCGTTTCTCTTTATCTTTTATCCCAAGGCGTATCACCCCCAAAGCAACCAAAGCATTGGACAAAGGGCGTGCGTCAGCTACCCAGTGGCCTACTAAGATTGTAGAGGCGATGGTTATCTTACCAAGGGAGCCTAAGTGATCACCCCAGAGAGGCCAAGGCTTCGAACAAAGGATGCACGATGGCTGCCCGGTGGCCTACCAAGTCCTACAAATGCAGATGGAATCAACTATGGACTTCTTTTAAATTTAAAGGACTTTGTTGTTTTGATAGATTTAACATTAAGTGAGGGTTTCAAATCAGTTTTTGTCCTATTGAGTATCCATGTCCCAAAGAGAAGAGTGATAAGGGATGGTCAAACCCAAGATCTTCACAAAACAAGCATACTATCGCTACCACTAATGGGTGTCGGTGAAGAAGGAAAATGGCTAAGGTGTGGGTGACACCATTATAGCAAAGATGTGAAGCAAGTAAGACAAGCAAAGCAAGCAAGCAATCTAGGGAGAACTGCCTTGGAGATTGCCATGTGCAATGCCACGAATATGGTGGATCTAGAGTCGACCACTCCAAAAGACCGAAAAGGGACAAATGTGCATAGATGCATGTTTACATTAACAGAATGCCAATACATGGGGTAATGCAATGTAACGTGTCCACCTGTTATCTTCAGGACACGTCTTAGCAGTCCATCGGAAAGTATATCTAGAAGGCTCTGCCCGGCACTCCCATGGAATGTTATGGGGTTTGCGATCTAGGACTCTCTGCGTCTGCCACGTAGCGGAAGTATTCCGGCCGTTCCCACTTAGGACCGACCTGAATTAGGGTTTTCCCTATTGGTCATTTCCTAACGGCAACTAGCGTTGAACTCGAGCGAACTACTTTAAGCAGAAACGCCAGGTTCGAAGCGGATTCACGCTGCACTTGGTTCAAGGAGAATGGGAAACGAGAGGGATGCGAAGCTCAATCTCTCTGCCATAAGGCATAGTCCCATTCCGTTCCCCTAAAACAGCGTAAATCGGGATCAATTATAACTCTAGGTTAGCGCTCTTGTTGTTCGTGTTCGTTGACGATCTTCTGGCTATCTATCATGATTTGAGAAAAATTCCCGGCCAACCGGGACCACCCATCCGTAGGACGGACCTATGGCCCATCCACCGCACTTTCCTCGGGTTGTTTTAGTTATTTAATTACCTAATACATTTAGTTGGACATGTATCAATCAGCTTCCTTAATTAGCCCGTTAGGCACTGGTTCCTTCACATAATCATATCACTTGACATAGAAAAGCAATGTCAAACAAGTTCTTTGTTAACAGGTTATCATATTTATCTTGGAAATACATAAAGTCCAGCCCGTAGGCTTATTCACAATCCGTCCAAAGGCTATCCAGCAATCCACAGGGATTACCAATCCAAGATCCCGCCCGTAGACTAGTATGCGGACCTCAAGATCCAATCCCGAGTCACGTTAGCCTCTTGTGCAGGGCCCGGAAGGCGAGGGATTACGGCCAGAGCCCCCCGTAGCACCCAAGCGTCCTCATACTCCAAGTAGCGCTCAACGGAGAGACCTCTTGCGGCAGGTTCAGTCCACCTTCCTGGCGCGGTTAACAACCCCCTTGGTTAAGGTCAGGCAAGCAGTCGGGGGTAACTGAAGCTGCCTCTCCCTTCAGGCCTTCAACCTAAAGTATTAGATATTCATTTATCCTTTAACTCATTAATCAAACAAAGCAAAACAGTGCTCTTAAATCTGTAACAAGCACAAACATTTCCATTGGTCGTTTATTGTTGGCCAATTGCTAAGAAGTGAATCCTTCTTTTCGAATACATCCAGCACTCAATCCTTGGCAAGATCCCCTATATCCTGGGTTAGGGTCGTACCCTATTTACCCGACTTGGTCAATACCTTAAGTTCATATGTTATTCCACTTTATTGGTTTGTCCTTTGCTCTAAGCAATTATCTTTACCCCAGAAAGATACTATATTAGGACGATTATTCATCCTCTTGCAAGATAACTTGCGTAAGAATCTGCGAAACTCATTCCGAGAATTGGACATTCCTTTGTGTTCCAATTACAAGAATCATACGACTTTGCACTTGTTGCACAAGTGTTGCATCAAACTATGGAACTATTCTACCCATCAAATGGAGTCACGAAACAATCTGTTACTGATTACATTAGGCTGACATTGTCAGTCCTAGGGTTCCAAGTTCCATCTTTTTAGCGAAAGATTCTTAGGGACAAACCCTAGATCACTTCTTAAATATGTTCCGTTGTCCCTACATTCGGTGAATGTGGGCAAGTATTTAGGGTATAGGAGTTTCAGTTTTAGCAATACGTGCGACTAGATCACGTATTAAATCCTAGTGAGATCTTTGGAATTGAATCAACTCTTTCTAAAACGAGTACTCCGCGGGTTTAGGTGTTTAGGTTTATGCCAATTTGTTTAATTCTTGAAGATAATTACGCTATCATTTCCATAAACACATGACTCATTTTCTACACGTAAATTGATTTTCAATCCTAACTTATCGATTTAAGATCAAGCATAGGTTAGGTTATAACCTAATTCCAATTTATCATCGAAACTGAAATATTTGATAATTTCTTTTTCGAGGACTTGCGAACAAGATTCATGCTAAAACAGGCAACCTTTTACTAATAATTATGCAGTTGAAAAAACGATAATTGACTAGAGTTATGCAACGTAAGAATCATTTCATGCATTGCAATTTCCTATGGGTTATTAGCACTTTTCATAATGACTCATTTCGAGGAAGATATATCCTAATAATGCGACATGCAATTTATACTTCCATGCATAAATGAAGTGCACAATCTTAATTCCGTTTTGTAAATATGGACATTAATCTAAGTTCAATTCATTGAAATGCACAAAAAACTAAATGCATATCAATTTTCTGCTCACTTTATTTTTGTTCGTTTTATTGAAAATACTAATAACCGAACTTGTCCGTCGTAAGCTAATTCTTTTAAATTAATCAAAGTATTCAAGACGGAAATTGCATCCTATCTCAAAAATTATCTACGCACGATTGAATTATAACAACAAAAAATAAAAATTAGGAAGAAGAACATGGACTTGTGGTGAGATGTCCATGTGGATGCTAGGAGACGATCCTCTTGCGGCTGCGCCTTGGGCTTTCTTAGGAGCCATCGCGAATGTTGCCTTTCTGTCTTGGATGCGGCTTTGCGAACTCCTTTTTGAAATTCCACCGTAGCTCCCTTCGTGTTAACTTGCACCGTCCGTCGGAAACGGTTTTAGAAGGCTTTCTCCTTGTAGGGATTTCACGAAAAAGGGGTGCTTAAACCTCGGGAGGGTTTTAAACGGTCTTAGTGGATCGGAAAAGGAAGGAAGGAGAATGCATAACACGCTAGTGAGGGGTTAAATCACGGAGTAGCTGGGTTTTCAACCCACTTGAAAGATATTACGAATGGGCACGAGAAGGGGCTTCGAATCCCAGGGGGGAAAAGGGGGCTTATAGGGCCCTTAGGAGGGCCTCTCGTGTGTGGGGGGGGAAAAGTAGGGGGTGTTATAGGAAAGGGTATGAAAGGGCTAAAAATGGAATTTTTGCATGGGGGAAAAAGGGCCTAAGGGAGGGGGGGGGGGGGGGGGGGGGGGGGGGGGCGGTGTTATATGGAAGGGTTAATAGGCCACATGAAGGGGCTTCGAGGAAAATCTAAGGGCCGAAAAAGGGCTTATAAGAAGCCCTTAAGTAGGCCATGTGAAAGGGGGCTTCCTAGGAGCAATAGAAGCTTCCTAGGAAGCTTCTGAGCTTCCTGGTGGAGTCGTGAGACCTCCACATGGCAAAAAAGAAAGCGACGGTGACGGCTTCACGACTGTTCTTCTCCACGGCAGCACGGTGGCGCCCACTTTCACGGCAGTTGGTTTCCCCTTCTTCTCCAGGCTGCGACCCCATCCTCAGCTGGTAATCGATTGGTGGCAGGGCAGCGTCTTCAATCTTTTCCTCCCTCACGAATTTTTCACACAGAGCCTCACTCTCTCCCTCTCTGAAATTCGACGGCGTCCCCCTTTAGGCATTCACAGCAGCACCTCCGTCCTCCTTTCTGCCTGCACACCCCCAATTTATATAGGTAAGGGGAGGGGGATCCTCTCTCCCTTGCGTGGCAGCGGGCATGGCCACTTCACTCCTGCAAGCTCCATCAAGGAGCTTAGTCACTCCTCCTATTCCCCTCCCCCTCCAGCTCGACAGCCGACTGGGGGGAATAAGGGGAATAAAACAAAAAATTGTCATTATCCTATCCTTAGAGGCCATTCATATGCGAAAGTTGTAATTAGATTGAGAATATTACATGCAAAGAGAGATACAGGATGTCATGCTCACATAAAATGCAATGCAACAGTGCCACTTGGACAATGCTCTCGGAGGGGAATTGTTCACTTGCCCAAGTGCCCTTTTACAATCATGTCATCCTGACAGTGCAAATGAAGTTATCAATGTCCTAAGTATAATACAAAAGAATAAATGAATAAACGAATATCTAAAACTGTAAGCATCATCACTGTCACTATCAAGAGAAGTAGCCGCTCCCTCTCAAACTGGAAGGGAAAGCAAGAGGGAAACATCCTCTCCATGTCCATCTGAAGAAGTAGGGGAGGGTGTACCCAAGTTGATCCTAGGTAGAAGGTATTGAAGAACTGGACGGTTGACCACTTTGGTCAAAATGTCTGTAAAATTGTTTGATGAAGACACAAACTCTAGGCGGATAGTGTCTAGCTCAACCTGCTATTTGGAAAAGTGAAAGTGGACTTCCATATGCTGCATACGTGGTGTGATGATCAGATTGCTTGCAAGGGCAAAGGCACTCTGGTTGTCATAGTAGACAACGATTGGAGAGACACAAGGAAAGTGAAGCGCCACCAGTAAGCTCCTTAGGTCGATGACCTTGGTGGTGCCATCAAAGAGAGCCCTATACTTAGCCTCGGCCGTGGAAGCCACCACCATCTCTTGCTTACGGTTGGACCAAGAAATGAAAGCCATGCATAAGGTGAAGAGGTAGCTGCCATGGGAACGTTGGGTGTCAGGATCTCCTGCCCAATCAAAATCAATGTACCCCTATAAACATAAACCAGAACCATATAACTAAGGCCATAAGAATAACTACACCACAAATAACGCAACACACAAAGACATGCAATCGAATGTGACATCCTAGGTGCTATGAAATATTGACTGAGAATGCTAATTGAGTAAGCTAAGTCTGGCCTAGTATGAATTAACCAAAGAAGTTTCCCTACAATAGACCTATAGGTATGCACATCAAAGGGCTAACCTATTTTATCATCAAGCGTGTGTGTGGATGCATGACACCCGAAGACTCTAAAGTGAGATATGACAGGCCAAGAGCCAAAGAATGCCTCATATGGGAGAGCCGCAGTTGGGCACTGATTGAGGATGTACACCGCAGTGTTAGCAGCCTCAATCCAAAGGTGCTAAGGGAGCTGTGGTGTGAAGAGCATAGAGCGTGTCATTCCCATGATTGTCCGGTTCCTATGCTCTATGACTCCATCTGAGAGGGGAAGTTAGTAGAGGTGAGCTGGCGAGAGATGCCATGCCACTGTAGAAACTCAAAAAACTCGTGGGAGATGAACTCACCACTCCTATCACTCCTCATGCAACCAACATGATGACCTGTCTGGTTATGAACCAGCAGCACCTAAGCAGAGAAATATGTGAAAGCATCAGACTTACACTTGAGAAAGTACACCCACATTTATCTCAAATGATCATCCACTATAAAAAAGAAGTATAACGTGTCGTTTAAGGCGGGAGTTGATGTGGGTCCATAGAGATCAATGTGAATCAATCTAAGAGGCGTCTCAGTTCTATGTGTAGATTGCTGAGGGAATGGGATACGGTGTTGCTTCCCGAACTGACACGGTTTACAAACATCTCGAGCTAGCTTCAGGTGAGGAAGGTCCTTAACCATCTCACATCGAGATTACTCATAAAGAGAGTCATAGCGAAGAGGCCCTAGGCAGAAATGCTAAAGGCGCTCATTGTTCCTAAGCTCTCGAGATGTGGATAATGTCTGGAAGCTATGGAACATGGAGCTCTTGGTTGTTGGCTCAATAAGAAAATGGGTTGTTGTATAGGCCATTAGGCTGTGCCTCACTGCGAGCAATCACTAAACTAGACTGCAAGCTGAACAGATAACAAGTTCACCCTTGCTAAGGAACATGGTACACATTGTCTAGGAAAGCCAGATCCGAACCTTTGTCTATGTCAAAATTGACACAACTTTGAGTTTCGATCTTGACTGAGTTGTTTCCTACACGGACCCACTCAGGTGCTGCAAGGGCTTGAGTATGGAAGATGTCCGCTATAGAAGTCATGTGCAACTCCACTGTCCACAATCCAAATAGGTGTTGATGTGCTCGGCTGTGACGAGTGGGCCTCTGTGGTAACCTCATCGGGAGGCAACTCAAAGTTGTGAACGAGACTTGCATTAGATGTCTCTACGGATACGATGTGGGCCTTTGCAGACTAGTCAAACAAGCCCTCTAGAGTTGAGAATGTTGTCGACTGAGATGGTTGACTGGTGGTTGTATTGGTCTGACCTTTCCACTACCCCTTGCCATCACCTTGCCTCCCTTGATGGGGATTGCCCAATTGAGGGGCAAGGATTTGCAACTTGGGTTTTAGTTATGTGCCTCTTGCCTTTGATCGACACTCATCGTCAAAATGGCCAGTCTTTTGACAAGGTTAACAATATCTACTCTTCTTAGATACATTCTACCACCCGGGTTTGAGTTGAGACTGTGAGTTTCCGTATAATTCCCTTGGTTGTTTTTTATTTTGATTTTGATTTTGTTTACCCTTTCCTTGCTACACCTTCTGAGAATGAGCAACAAGAGCCTCCTCTAAGGAATTATTCATCTAAAACTGATCAAACAACCGTGCATAACACAATAGCTGATACTGAAATTCATAGAATGTGGATAAATTGGCAGAGAAACCCCTTGCTGCACAAAATTGAAGTATTTATGTGACAATTTGCTAAGAAATAATGTGACCTGATCATCAGAGGACTTATTAGTCCTTGTAGTGGAGTGGAGACATCAATACTCAGCCAACTTGACTTTCAAGTCATCTCGGTCAGAGATTTTGAAATTCTGAAGCTCATGGTCAAGATTTATTCAACGGGTCCTATCTCGAGCCGCATAGGGGTTAGTCAAGTGTGCCCATCATTTTGACGCTAAGTCCAAATGCTGAAGCTGAGAATGAAACTCAAGCAGTAAGCCTTGCATCAACTCGACAATAGCGGAGACATTCCTAGCCTTCCATGAGCAGACGAGCTCATATGGAACAAGTGCGGAATTGGGTTGGGGTTCCAACCCCTACACAAGATCCCATAGGTTTTGTGAGTCAATGGCATGTCTCATCAAGTTTGACCCGTTAAAATGAGTCTTGTCATTGAATGCATTTTTGGCAAGAGATGAGATAGAACCATGAGGTGTCTAGAATGTGGGGTAAGATGGATGTGGAGGATAAGATGGTGATGGCGGCGGTGGAGGTATCTCATAAGGAGGGGGAAGAGATGGGTAGGCAAAAATAGATTGTGAGTGTAGCGGAACTCTCTTTTCAAAGTCGCCAAGTGTAGGGTAGCACGAAAGCCTGTCAATTCACCTCCCAGCCATGCTAAGGAAGATAAAGGAAGAAAACGCGTGTCTCCTCTTGCCAGCCATCCATTTCTAACGAGTTATACTAATTTATAACTCACTTACTTCCTAAGCCCCCCCAAACCCCGTACGGGCGCCCAAGGCCCCCGGACGGTCATCTTTTGTATCGTTTCCCCATAAGTTACATTCATTAATGTAACATTTCCTCCCCCTTAAGAATCGGTTCGTTCTCGAAAACGAAACTTGGAAGGTCTAACTATAAATTGGAAAACCTTTTTCTTAAAGTGCTTACTCGCTCCCATGTTGAGCTTTCTTCTGAACAATCTCTCCATTTTACCAGACATTCTTGATAAATAGTATGCCTTGTTTGTCTATTACGAACATTTAAAATTCTTTGTGGTTCATGTGGAATAGATTGGCCACTGAATAGCTCCTCAATCTTATCATTTAAGACTAGATTATCCATATAATCCAGCTTCTTTTTTAGCTTGCTTACATGGAAAACTGGATGTGTTTTACTACCAGCAAGTAGTTGGAGCTTGTAAGCCTGTTCCCCCACCCTCTTAAGTATTGTGAAAGGGCCACAATACCTGGGTGAAAGTTTGGGACATCGTCCCGTTTTCATGGTTCTAGTTTGTCCAGGCACTTTAAGATAGACCAATTCCCCTTCTTCAAAGGAGATGTCTCTTCGGTGAGAATTTGCATAAGCTCTAGCTCGGTCTTGAGCTTTCTTAATATTTTCTTAAGCAAATTTTAACATACTATTCATATCCTCTAAAAAATCCTTTGCTGCCTGAACCTTTTCCTTATGCAGTCCTACTGCATGAGAAGCTCTGAGCTAAAACCCATACATTAGCATAAATGGACTATATCCAATGGAAGAGTGTTTGGCACTATTATATGCAAACTCTGCTATCAATAAATACTCTTCCCAATTAGTTTGGCTTTTACTTACATATGCTCTCAACATATCTTCAAGGATTTGGTTAACCCTTTCAGTTTGCCCATGAGTTTGCAGGTGCTCCACCGTGCTCATGCTAAGTTTAGTATCCAACTTCCTAAATACAGCATGCCAAAATTGACTATCAAATTTTCTATCCCGATCAGAAACTATGTTTGCCAAAAGGCCATACAATCGGTATATGTTCTCTATGAACAATTTAGCCAATTCTGGTGTTTTAACATCAGTTGAAGTTGGAATAAACCTAGCCATTTTGGTTAACCTATCCACAATCACCACACAAAGTCGTGCCCCCTCTGTGTCCTGGGTAACCCGACAATAAAGTCCATGGAGATACTCTCCCATTTTCCCGAAGGAATCTCTAATGGGTGGAGAAGTCCTCCCATTTTCAATATTTCAGCTTTATTAACCTAGCACTTATTACATTTGACCACATAGTCAAGGACATCCTTATTCATTCCACGCCAATAGAACTGTCTTTTAATAAGACTATAAGTCTTATTAACTCCTGGATGTCCCGCACTAGGGGTATCGTGACACTCAAAGAGTATCCAGCGCCTTATTTCTTCATCTTTCGAGACACATACCCTACCCTTGTAGAGTAAATAACCATTATCAATGGTAAAATTCTTCCACTTGAATCCCATTTCAGCAACCCCTGATGCTCCATTTCCTTGTTGAACATCCTCAGATGTTTGTTCCTCAGTGGAGGCCCTTCCATTTGGATCCCCATTTTCAATTGATTCCCATATGTTGAAATATGCCGGATCAACCTGGCATTTCCCTTTTAAGGATTCAAGCAAATCGGAAGAGAATCGAGTAAAACTCAATTCATTTATGATGGGCATTCCGCTGAGCGCATCAGCCACTATATTGTACTTTCCTTTTCTATACCTTATCTCATGGTCGAACTCTTGGAGGAGTTCGGCCCACCTAGCTTTACGCCCTTATAGATCCAATTGGTCATTAAGACACTTATGGCTTTCATGATCCGACAAGATCAAAAGTTTGGCACCGTACAGATAGTGCCTCCATTTCTTCATTGCATGTACTATTGCATACAGCTCCCTCTCATAAACGGAATAATTCTGTTTTGCATGGTCTAATTTCTTGCTTTCAAAAGCAACCAGTCGACCCTCTTGTAATAAGACCGCGCCTATTGCCCTATCACTGGCATTAGCTTCAACCACGAATGGTTTATTGGGATCCACAATTAATAGTACTGGAGTTGTAGCAATAGCTACCTTAAGTTTTTCAAAACTTTCATTTTGGTTTGTTCCCCAATTAAAGCTCTTCCCTTTCCCTTTAAGTTGGTCCATCATTCGAACAGCTATCCTAGCATAATCTTGAATGAATCTACGATAAAATCTAGATAAACCTAGGAAGATCTGCAGCTCTTCCAAGTTCCTTGGAGATGGCCATTCAATAATTGCCCTTGCTTTCTCTGGATCCGTCTTGATTTCCTCTTTGGAGATAATATGTCCCAAATATTTGACCTCTTGTGCGAAGAATTCACATTTAGTTTTCTTCGCATAAAGAGAATGGGTTCTTAACAATCGAAATACTAACCGTAAGCGTTCCAAATGTTCTTCCCTTGATTTACTAAAGATCAAGATATCATCCAAGAAGACTACTACAAAGCGTTCTAGATAGGGCCGTAACACATTATTCATGAGCTTCATAAATGTAGCTGGTGCATTTGTGAGGCCAAAAGGCATCACCAAAAAGTCATAATGCCCGTATCTAGTACGAAATGTTGTCTTAGGAACATCTTGGGCCTTAATTCTTACTTGGTGATAGCCTAATCTTAAGTCAGTCTTGGTGAAGAATTTTGCCCCTTGTAATTTATCAAAAGATCTTTCATTCTCGGCATAGAAAATTTATTCTTCACCGTTATCTTATTAAGTGCTCTATAGCGGAACTCTCTTTTCAAAGTCGTCAAGTGTAGGATAGTACGAGAGCCTGTCAATTCACCTCCCAGCCACACTAAGGAAGATGTAGGAAGAAAGCGCGTGTCTCCTCCTGCCAGCCGTACATTTCTAACGAGTTATACTAATTTATAACTAACTTACTTCCTAAGCCCCTCGAACCCCGTACGGGCGTCCAAGGCTCCCAGACTGTCATCTCTCATGTTGTTTCTCCATAAGTTACATTCATTAATGTAACAATGAGTGTCAAATGAGTGCCAATTGATGCGAAGGCACTAAAACATGAATGTTTCCATAAGGTCTCGGTGGAGGTGGAGGCACTAGAACACGTAAGCCCTATCCAAATGACGACTAGGACATAGCATAATGGTCAAAGAGTCCACTAGGTAATGCCGTGTAGACAAACAAAAAGGTGGAACACCACCCAGCTGAGAAAGAGATGAGATCCTCACAGCTATGTCTAAGTTTGAAGAACCTCTTGGTGCAGTGAATAAAAACACATATGATCCTACATGAGATGCAACATGCAGTACACTTAATCGAGATTGAAAGGATGTGGCAACGGAATAAGAGGGTGGGATGGGAGGGAGATTAAATGGATTTGTGATATGTGTAGATGTGGGAAATAATGTGGGTTCCTTTTGTCCATTAAATGCATTAAATTGAAATGATGATGATGGAGATGCACCTACTTCATTTTGACCTTTGAAAACAAAATTGTTTGAAGAAAAAGAAGGGGAAGGAATACTCACAATTTCTTGTTTCAACTACTTGCCTAGTCTTAAGTTTATGAAGAAATATCTGTCTTCCTCATTACTCATAAACCAGAAAATGTTTTGCATACGTCCATCATGAAAATCAACCATACCAATAGGAGAAGGGGAATCATCATTAACAGAATCTGAAATGGTAGACATACGTGGCACCGAAGAGAATAAGTATGAAGGCAATGGAGTGTATTCTAGGCTAGTTTCCACTTGTGGATAGGCAATCCTAAGTGGAGATTCCGCCCTTCCTGCATGGTCAGTAGATCGGTGCACTGAATCTAAAGGGTGAAATTCAAACTTACTTTCTATCACTTGCTGGGCTCTATGCATCAAAATGAGATCGTACTCAGCTGCAGTGATCTCGTAGGGTTGTGGAACTCCACGATAGTCCAATGTCTGTCCAGCCATATCAGGAGCTTGTGAAGCAAGCTGTGAGGCCCACTCCGACTCTTTTCTCGATGGATTTAGCTCAGATGTGAGAAGTGGTGTGGAAGTAGTGTTCAAAGTCATCTACCCTTTTTTCTTGCTTCTTGTGTAGAGATTTCAGATCAAGGCCTAGGTTTCTCTGAGAGAACTCAGCTCTGATACTATGTAAAGAAAATACCCTAACACAGAAACACAAACAACATTGTACGACAAAGCACAAACTGATAGAAGAACACAGTTAGAGTTAGGGTAACTTAGAGACAATGAACTCAGAGAATGAATGAAATGATATGATTAGTGAATGTACAATGCTTATACAGCAAGCACATGATGCAGTGAATGAATACTGAATCTCGAACTCCTGTATCTCAAGGATGAGGGCAAGGGTAATGAGCTAGAGACTGTGTTGTTCTCCGAACGGATCCCGAATCGCAGCAAGGCAGCCTCCAGATGTCGAACACCAGCAAACGCAGTCAACGAAGGTTGGATCTGATACAGATGGTAGTGCAGGAGAGAGAAAGACTAAAAACGCATGTGAGGAGAGAGAAATACTAAAATTGTAGGTGAGGAGAGAAAACAGAAAATGCAAGGTGAGGTGAGAGAAAATCTGCAAATGCAGCAAGAAGGAGAGAGAAATGAGTGAAGACTACAACGGAAAACTTGGACTGCGATGTCCTCCGTGAACAGGGTGTGGGCAGCAAGCTGAAAACACCTATAACCTGCAAAAACGAGATTAGGGCTGAATGTGGGCAGCAAGCTGAAAACACCTGAAACCTACCAAAATGAGATTAGGGCTGAATGGAGGGCAGCATACCTATTTATAGAAAGTTTGGGCCCTCCCAAGTGGGTTTGTGCTTATGGGATACAGACACTCTCTAGGAACGCATTTCTTTTTAAATAAACAAGGTTTCTTCCTTAATTAAGCATGTTTTGGGGCTGTTTAAGTGAAGCTAATGTATTTTTAGCTCAACAAATAGCCCTATCTACTGTCACATGTAGCCGTAGGCATTGCAACTAGTCACCTCACCTTTTGATGTTGAACTTTTGAGATGCTCTCTCTTTTCGAGAGAGACTTCTCCTGCATAAGATAATCTTTCTTTTAGGGAGTTTTCACTTGATCATGAAGCATAATAGTCTGGAGGGGTGGCAATATTTTGTTTTTTTTTATGAGTCAAGTGTGCACAAGAAGTTGTGCAAGCGCTATCACAAGGCGAAACCCTTACAGCCCTGGTTTCATCAAACAAGTCCACTTATTTCCACTTCCTTCGGTTGATAGCTCCGGGGAGACCAGTGTTGCACTGCTAGGGCTAGGCACCAAGCACCCCATGTAGGGGCCCAAGTAGTCCAGGGCTTGGAGAGGATAGCCCTAACCATCAATTAGAGGGTGAGGATATCATTATCCAAAGCTTGTGATATGTGCAAGTATTTCTGAATGCAGATGGTGGTCAAATCACTTTCCCAAAGATTGCATTGCAAAGGCAATGTTATCACCAGAATATCAAGCACTTACAGCAATACTGGACATATGTGACTCGTACGTGTTTTGAAACTTTGACGGTCTTGTATTGGAAGACTATGGGCAAAGACGAACTGACTGTTGTGCAGAAAATAGAGCTTTTTAAACTTGAGATTCGTTAAGTCTCTATCAATCAATGTAGCATCCATGCACATGTCAGCCGTTTGGCCCATTGTCAAGCACTTACAACAATACTGGACATGGCTCATACCAGTTTGATGGTGTTTTATTGGAAGACTGGCAAATACGAAGGATGTTGTTCAGAAAATAGAGCTGTTTATACTCGAGCTCTGTTAAGTTTCGATCGATCTATGTAGCATCCATGCATATGTCAGCCATTTTGCCCATTGCTGCAGGGGCTTCTCAGGAAAGCACGAACTAGATGTTTCTCTGCCAAATTTGTTACTGGATTGTGCATTGCTGGGGCAAGAATATGCTTGAAAGTTCAGAGCTGGTTAAGTGCATATGGTTTTTAGCAAGACCATTACGAAGAATATCAGCAAAGGTTTGAGGCTCTGGATTTGCACAAAGTACTGAAGTTTATGAAGTATGGAAGAAACTCTAGTGTTTTGTGTTTTCATTGTTAATGCACAACATTTGGATTTACCTGAGCATATAATGAAGCCATCTCCAGGCACATACTATACAGGGAGACATTGTAGGTGAATTTAAATTACTGACATGTGTGTGACGGCCAAATTGATGAACATAGTGACACACGTGCACACGCATTCATTATTGCATAGAAGCAGCAAAGACTTCTGTTTCTATCTTGGCTGCTGCCACCAAATTGTACAGAAAATCATATGTATGTTCTACTTCAGATTCTGGATCTGATATTTTTTTCTAGCAGTATGGCATTTAAGGTTTCTTTTTTCTCGGCTGATTGGAGGTGGTAGACATTTACAGGTTCTTTGTAAAGTTTGTGAGGAAGGTATTCCACGTGTGGCAGAGAACACTGTACTTGCACTTGCAGTTCTTTACGAGGTCTGGTTACTTAATCCTTGATCTCATGCCGAATCTTTATTATGAACCACATTATGAGTCTTTTATTGCACGTGCTTACTGGCAGGTTTCAAAAAGCACTCCTGATCAATTGATGATGCCAGTTTTGGAGTACTTGGAGAAATGCATTGTACAGTATAGCCACGAGTATCTGCAGTGGACATCTGCACTTGCTCTTGGGGTTGTAGCACGATGTTGTGATCCAATTGAACTTGATGTAAAGAGTCGGATCACAAATTCTCTCATTAAGGTTGGCACACAGCTCTGCTTCAAAATGTAGTAAGACATTATTTGAGTAAGTTTGTGTCTGCAGCTACCATGCAGATTGAATTAGGGACTAGTATGTACTCAATGGTAGCTTAAGTGGTGATGATATTTTTTATGAACTTACCAATGCAGTGTCTAAAAGGAAGTGACTCCGACATTGTGAGAGGAGCTTGCAGCCTAGCTTTAGGTTTTGTCTGTCAGAATCTATTTACTGGTGATACAGGATATGACATGAATCCCATCTCAAAAGAAACTTTGGATGGGGGAGACATTGATATCCTTGCAGTTGTTTTCAAATATGTTTTGGATTCTCTTGGTGAGTTTTACCCAGGAACGCTAGAGCTTTTGCAGAAGCTCAAGGCTCATAATCTTGTAAGGTCTGCTCACAGGATGTCAAATTATCAATTTGAACCACTCAAACACTCCTTTGGAGAAGATGATGAATGCATGTGGACAGTTGCTGGTCTAGCAATGGCATTGGGAAGCACTACAATTGCTGCTGAAAGAGCTGGGTTTCCTGACTTGATTAGCTTCACGACCAATTTTTTAATTACCAGCGTTACTAATTCTTTGAAATCTGATGAGCATACTCAATATTACTTCACAATTGGAGCACTATTATCCCTGCCAACATGCTTTGATATATGTCTTCGTCTTGATATTTTGACCGACAAAGTGGACATGGTACTACAGGAGATCGATTATTTGTATAGCTTCTGCAAAGCTACAACTGGTGCTTCTGACCTGTTAACAATGGCAGTTTGCTTGGGATCTGGAAATCTGATGGCAACAATCCTTAAATATGGAACTCAGCATGTACCTTTTGCCCTGATCTCCAAGATGGTGCAATCCATGAAATATTTTGCAAGAGAAAAGACGTTACTTGCTAAAATTGGGGGTTGTATAGGTTTGGCCAATTGCCTAGGTGCAGGTGCGGCTCTTATTGCACCTCAAAGGTGTCAAAGAGCGGAAACTCCAGAAACAGTGCGACCAATGGTAAGGCTTCAAAGCTGAAGTGCTTTCTTTATTTCTGTCATAGTGCAAGCTGTCAAGCATACAACTTCAAAAAAATCTTTAAATGCACAAATTTCTGGATTTCATTGCTAATTTTTTAAGTGAAATATTCGACTATGGTGAATATCTCATACTGCATAATTTATTTTAAAACATTTTTTTCTGGTCACATGTATCCAATATCTCTACCAAATTTCCATTGGCTTTCTTGACAGGTGTAACAGGACCAGATTTAGTTTTCTAGCTGCTCTCTGTGTTATGTAATCATCTTACAGAAAATTTTCTGCGTGTTGTTTTCTGGTTTAACAGGAATTTAGAACAAGTGAACCTTTCATCTCCTACCCTCTTCAAAATGAAAGCAGCTGCAAAGATCTGCTTCAGGATATGGTCCAAGGTCTTGTAAATACCGTTGTTCAAGCATCAGATTCTTCAATAAGATCAAGTGCAGCTTGGTCATTGGCACTAATGCATAAAACTCTGATTGAAAAGAACGAGTCTAGTAATGATGATACCTTAGGCTTGGGGAGCCACTTCAATGACTCAAAGATGCATCTAAGGAGTCTTACAAAGAGCAGTACATTACATGCCCTTTGCACCTGGATGTTGGATTCAGCTCACAGCACGGTAACTTTTAGGCTTTCCTGAAGTCACCCTTCTCTCATGTTTGTTCCTTTTCTCTGATTGGGAAATACAATCAAGTGAGGCTTCTTATACTTGTAAGTCACTGGGGTTTGATTTTGCAGCAAGAGATGTCTGGTCTCTTCTATGGTACAGCTATTTCAGTCCTACAGTGTCTTAGAAGGGCACCTGAGTTACCACTTCTTGATTGGGGTCTCATGTTGCGACAGCTAATGCACAAAATGATATCCCCTGTTCAGACATCGAATGAGGAGTTTGAGAACATGGATAATCCAGGCCGTGATGATTTGTGCAAAGAATGTATTCGTTTTGCACTAGCGCATGCTGTCAAGCAACCGAGCTTGCGAAACTTTCTTGATGACCTCTCTGAAGTTTCTCGCCTCATTTTGTTACCGCCATCTTTAAGTGGCTTTGTGATGCTGCACATGGCAGAGTTCAGCAACATATTTTCTGACCATCGCATGGATAGATTCTTTGACAATGTTGTAGAGCTTGCAAGCAATGCTAGCACTCTCAAATATTCACAACTTCCTTTCTCAGAGGATGATTTGAGGCAATTAAGAATAAGCTTCTGGAATGGATTGTATGTATACCTATCAAAGGCATCGAATCAGAATTTGCACATCACCCAGGACAAACTTTTCCATGGTATAATGAGATGCTTAGAGGCCCTACATGATACACCTGGCATCTTCAAGAGCGACAATCAAGAGTCTCACCATTTTCTGTGCAAAGAGTGGTCAGTTGCCTTGGACTGTATATCTCACACCCCAAAAGAAGTGATCCAAAGAATCTCTCAGGTGGGTGGGTCTCTCTCTCTCTCTCTCTCTCTCTCTCTCTCTCTCTCTCTCAAGAGGAGCAGAAGACTGATATTCAGATGGTGCTTTATGTTCTCCCTCTTGCCTGCAGTTTGAGAGGGCACAGCCTTTCAATGCACACAAGGAAACACAAAAATCTATTTTCATCCTATGTGAAATGGTATTACGGCACTGTTTTTCACCTACTTATCTTTGTGAACCTATCAAATATCTATGCAATCGGCAAGCTTCAGGTAAGCTCTTGAATTGTAAATGTCAGGTCTTGTGTTCAACTCCTACATGAACTCCAGTCTCCGAATTGATAACCCAGTGGCTTATCACGGGGTAGCATAAAGCTCATGAAAGAAGAAAGCGAGTGAGCTGGCTGGCTGTCATGGTCATTGTAATTTGTGACAGAAATTTGAACTTTGTTGTGATTTGTGACAGGGAGTTTTGAGCAGCTGTTGAGAATCTCATGTGCTTTGAGAGATGTGACACTTGAAGATAAGCAGGGATGGCTGATTGAAGCAATAGAGCTGACTGGACTTGTTGTATATCCTGAAACAGTTCTCTCTCTTCCCCCTGTGTGTCTTGTGTGTCTGTGTGTGTACTTACATAGATGCACATTTTGTGTGTGCGTGCGTGTGTGTGTTTGTAAGTACATACACACATACATGTACACGTACATGTGTACACATACCCACACACACACACACACACATCTCACAAGCACATACATATACATATACACATGCTGATGGCTAACTGATGCATGTTGTGTGTCTGCAGGCATTGCTCTTCTTTGCTCTATTAACAAGTTGTTGGAACCCCTACAGTGCTATAGTCGTCCTTGCTGATCCTCAATCAGTTTTCCAAGCACTTCCCTTCACACTTCCCATGCTTCTTTCTGAAGAGGCCTGGACTTCCATTTCAAAGTCTGTTTTGGGTAAAGCTTTGATGACCATGGACAGGCTTTCAGGAAGCATGCCTCCTGAATTCACTTATCTAAGGATGGCCTGTGTTGTGGTCAACAAACAGCTATCCCCACATGATCGGTTTCAATTCCTGGATGATCTGCTGATTGAATAGCAAAAAGAGCAACCCTCCTTTTCTTCAGTGAGCACCCAAAATGTGTATACATAAGTGTAGCTTTGATATGGGGATGTCTTTGGACAACCTACATTGGTAAGCAACCTACATTGATATAGCCACAAATTGAATGGAGATGCCTCATCATGAGATTGGCAATGTCTTTGAAGTGTCTATACAATGAAAACAAACATACATGCACATGAACTCCTGCCCCATTCTTGATAGGACCTTAGGTATACAGAGTGTGGTGATAAGGGCCATGTAGTATCTTTGTTCAAAATGTGCCATAATTGTCATTACTGTCTAGTGTCTTGTTGCCTAATCTTATTGCATGTATAAGAGAAGCATAATTGTCATTTTATCTTTCTGCCTATTCTTATTGCATGAGAGAACATCTACTGAGGCCAAAATCGGTCGTATGAGACAACCATGCACAATTATGATCATCACTGAGTATCAAATTGTGATATATTGAGATGTCATTTGCGATGGCAAGATGCAATCTTTGATGATGGTGATATACAATGCCAATAGAAACAACAAAGGTATACAACATAGAGTAATGTCAGTACAATAGAGAAATAGTGGAGGAATGTATGGATGTGCTAGCTCTGTCCAGTCGGAATCTATGGCATGCCTTCCTATGGAGATGATCTAGGGGTAGTATTTGGTCCGATCTCCCATGTCCGCTAGGTACTGGTTGTGGCGTCAATGGATCTCCCTCATCTAGCTTTGGTGTAGCCTTAGTGTCTAATATCCTAGTCTTTGTGGTTGGGATGTTGCTCTAATCCCCTCAGCTCTTTGAACTGTCACCCCTCTTTGTCAGTATTGTGTGTATGGTCATCATTTGAAAGAAGTCATCTCTGTATGGGAGGCTCCAAGAAATGTGCCTAGTGGTATCATTGCTCCAACTTGGCTAAAGTAGCATATCCTCATGTGAGTTGATTTGTGGCCGCCTATGTCATAGTTAACCTCCATGTTGATGTAGTAAAGGTTGACTCCAAAGTAAACATACGAGTCTACCACCTCCACTTGTAATGACCCCTTGAGATCCAACTTACATACAAGACACGATGCAAGTCAAACTCACCATAAAAGGGAGTGGATATTAGACTCACCTTCTAGTTATAGAGCCAAACACACTCACCCTTGAGCCTAGAAGCTAGCAACACTTCAGATCACGATCACATCCCAAGGATTGGTGTCCCATACCACTAGCCCATGCTATCCCCATGTACAAATGTGTCGGCTAATCGACCAAGAGTCCAAAAGCGGTGATCACACAATGGTATGCACAATAAGGTCTTGAGTTCTATAAATAAGGCTCGGTTGCTCTAACTCCGAGGTGCCCTTATTGTATTTGTACTAGTTCACTTCATGATCACTGTGACCAATGCTACTAGTGCCCATTTGAATATCAAGGGACATAACACTTACCTCCTTGTGAATGATTACCATTCTCAACAATATCCTCAAGGATGAAGTGAGGAGAATGACTCTTTAATGAATGTATCCACTCCCATGTAGTCTTCACTTTTGGTTGGTCTTTTCACTTGACCAAATACTCAAGATAAATGGGTTGACATGATTGTTTAGTCTTAAGGTCAAGAACCAAATTGGGTTTGAGTGGAACATAAATAGCAATATCCTGAAGCCATGGGAGTTTCTTAGTCATCTTGTCCTAGTCATTCTTTTAAACGTCTCATGTGAAACACTGGGTAAACTTGGATTTCCAAAGGTAAGTCCAACTCATAGAATGCGCTACATATCTTCTTGGTAATTTGGAAAGGATCATAATACCTTAAAGATCATTTATAGCACTTGCTAGTAGTCATTGAATTGAAGTCCTTTTTTAAACTTTAAGGTAAATTCACATGCCTTCCTGGAGCTTCCTAGAAGTACGACATTGATTAGCATAGAATGTGGTATAATTGTGGGTCGTTTTAATGCTTTTTCTTCTGATTGTCAATCTCTCTTGGATATTCTGCAGAAAGTCGGTTATAAATTGTATTTTAACCCGTCCAAACTCTATTGCAATTAGTGGTTTTGGCTCATAACTATACATAAGTATAAATGGGCTATAACCAATAAGCAAATGCTTAGCATTATTATAAGCAAACTCAATCTAAGGAAGGTAACACTCACTAAGCAAAAAGAGGGAATTAGAAAAAGGGACCTTGCCACAATGGCCAGTCATGTAAAAAAGGATGGGTGCCCATGGGATTTTAGGGTTTGTATATATAAAGTTCAAAAAGTGAATGGAAGCTCATTCTTTGGTGTGTGTCCAACAAGAGCTCTTTTCTTCTCCTCTTCTTCCCCTCTCCTTGCTTGTGTGAGTGTCCTTGTGAGAGTGAGGGAGGGAGTGAGAGGGAGTAAGAAATCAAGGGGGTGAAGCTTTTCATCATCTATCATCTTCTCTTCTCTTCTCTTCTCTTCTCTTCTCTTTCCTTCATTTGCGCGCAAGGCCATGGAGGTTGGAGCGTGGAGAAGGAGGAGGCTTGAGCATGCTTGAGCTAGCATCTAGGATCATGGAGCTGTCAGAGTGTGGAAGGGAGGAGGCAACTCATACCATCATCAAGGTAAGCTCACTACACTCTTAGGATTGAGGGCACGTCGGCTATGTGAGAGGTAGCCATTAGAGCTTGCTTGGAATCTAATCAGATTGTCTACAAGAGATGTGTATGAAGCATATCCTTGATAGTTTGATTTGTTAGTTCAGTCTACCTATTAGTTTCAAAATGTTTGGGGATGGTATGAATAATCAAGTTTCTAGTTTTGGGA
The DNA here is from genome assembly GCF_053477565.2 of Lygodium microphyllum. Taxonomy (NCBI): domain Eukaryota; kingdom Viridiplantae; phylum Streptophyta; class Polypodiopsida; order Schizaeales; family Lygodiaceae; genus Lygodium; species Lygodium microphyllum. The sequence goes on along the minus strand of NC_141150.1, from coordinate 102,428,503 downwards.
AAATCATTTGCGAGAAGTGGCTAGTGAACATAGGATCCTTGTCATTGACGATTTGATCGTCAAACCATAAAGTTTATAAAGATATTAGACAAAGAGACCAAAACCAACTTATGGCTTTTCACAGTCATCTTTGTAGGAAAGAATCAAGCAATTTTCGCCAATTAATTGACCACAATCCAAATTGTGTCATGACCTCAATGTGTACAGGTCAATCCCACCATAAAATCCATAGAAATGATACATCGTTTTCTATTATGGATTTGTAAAGGATGGAACATTATCATTTTTCTATGTTCAACTTTATTATACTGACACTGTGGACACTTGGGCACATAAGACTCATCTATAGTCTTAGGATGCGACCAATAAAACTAATGGGTGACCAAGGTCAAAGCTCCGTGTATGCCAAGATATCCAATGCTTCGCGAATCCTCTCTTATAATGTTTTCTTGCAAATATCCTAATCATTGGATGCACTCACTTTGCATTGTTTAAAAGTAATCTATTTTGAATGGAATAAAATTTCACCATCTTTTCCTTAGTAGCCAACTTTTCGATATCCAAATCACCTAATCTTCCTAGACTACTAAATCCCTCTTGAATCAATTGGTAGATCTTACCAAAGTAAAGATTGTTTTGGCAACACACTTTGAAAGAAAAATAGAAACCAATTGAAATTCGAGAGAATGACAAAGTATTGAGTTCAAGAATTAAACTAAGAGCATTGACAACCAAATTAGTTGCACCCTTCTTTTAGCAAATTCTGAAGTCAAACTCTTGGATAAGCTTTGCCCATCTCACCTTATGGCCACGAAGATCGTGATAATCACATAGGTATTTCAATGAATGGTGGTCCATTTAAATACTAAACTGAGTGCTATATAAAAAATGATGCAAGGGTGGTATAGTGTGTATATAAAATTTTTAAGAACAAAATATATTGTTTTGTACGTTTATTTAAAAGATACATATAAAATTAGTCTACGTACATATAAACTACGCAACTTAAAGATAGATCATGGAAAACACAAAGTTTTCGTAAATTTGAGTTTAGACGACAATTTGAAGGTCATATAAGAGGTGAAACTAGAGTTATGAAAACCGTAACATCTTTGATTGACTAAGAGAAATAAGATATAAAATGACATTTGCCATGTGGCATATGCTATCACTCAATGCTCATAAAAAGAATCTAAATGACAAAATACAAAATGACACATCACTCATTAGTGATCACTCATGAGAACCCATCATTGTCTTAATATATTGAAGATGGAAAGCCGCCCTTATTGGAAGAGGCCTCAGATGGCTCACGAAAGTTCCCATTATTGATGATACTTTTGTCATCATTATACTCAAGCTCTCTGACTAGAGCATCATTTACAACAATTGTATTAACAACTCGATACTCCTGATGGATACATGAGACCCACGACCAATCCCCTCGAGCGTCATGTAAAGATCCTTGAAGATGGCCTCTTACTTTTCATTTCACTCTTTGTTGAAGCTCCTCAAGGTGGCCCTGCTCAACTTCAACTCGTCAAAATTCACTTAATTGGAGCAAAATGATAAGTTGATTATTGCAACTTGCATATGAAGATTCAAATTTAACTGTGGAAAATATTGAACAATTTAAATTTTAACTTAGGATTTACATGTTTGGCCATAGGCATCTCATGCATAGTCTATAGAATACATAAGTTAGAGTGACAATAAATTAGTTGCTCTAATTGTTGTGTGCTCAATTTATTTTGGATCTTAATGTGTATAAGAGAGTATGCTGATCAAAATTTTTCACACATACCAACCGAGAAATCCTACATTAAGCAAAAAATTAAAATGATCCTCAATATTTAAACTTCACATAGCAAACAAATATTATAAACTTTTAAGATTCTAGCATATAGGCAATAACTTATAAGCATAAATGGTAAAGTTCAACCTTCAAAAGTTCAACTCACATGTGTAAGTAGTTCAAGGGCAATCTTTTGATTATTGGGTACTTGATATCCAAAAGATTTCCACAAAAATGGAAGCTTGACCAAAGATAGTCTCTTCTAGCACAAAGTGCTAGCAATAGCAGTTTCTCTTTGGTTGCTATAATTAATTATCTCTCATAAGAATGTTGCATGTTGGTCCTTATCCAATACCTTCGGGAGGTAGGTATGTCTATTGATTGTCAACTCTTGATCCATAAAAAGATATGGAGATTTATAGGCAG